>NC_056734.1:320490943-320675943 GCF_019279795.1 Protopterus annectens
CAGAACAAGGTGTGCTCATGTATTACTGTATAAAATAATGGTTTATAAAAAAACAGAATCATTTATTTCTGAAACAGCAGAATTGTGCATTCTTCAAATGTGCCCTGCTGAGGCACTGAATGCTACTGCTTCAGAAGGCTACATGTTAATGATAACATCTCATCCTTTGTGCAATACCAAGTCAGAGCAAGTATGTACACTTTGTAGACATTAATACTTATTTTTTCATTTGTTAACCAGAAAAAACCCTCTGGACACAGATGTCCCTTTTCAGGGTGATCTAGGATCACATCAAGTTAAGTGACTTGCACAGAGTCACACAACAGGCAATTTGATATAAAAGGAATCAAATTTTGCACTCTTAACTACAGGAAGCAGATCATAGGCATCAGACTGAAATAGCTCCTTAACAACCTTCTTGAGCTGTGTTGTGAGGAAATAAGGCCTCTCAACAAATGCTTCAGATAATCATGGCCCAGACTGTGTAGAGCATATAAAGGTGACAGTTATGCTAAAAAAGTTCTACAGTTTTCAGTAAGATTCAGCTTCATGACCACATTATATTTCATGGGTCATTCAAATGCAGACTTGCGGAAAATTATTGAATATAATGTGTAAAGGATGTTCATAACTGTAGGGCATTACGATACAAATGTCAAGATTTTTTTCTAAGTGTATTTTTCCTTCCTTTAAATCTTACTCTTAGTGCACTGTAATTTATATTAAAAGTATACATTAAACATGTGTCCATCTCATTGTGTGTCTTCTCAGTTGTCTGGTCTGTCTGTTCTCAAAGCTGGTATTTCATTAACGCTCACTTCAGTTCCATTTTACATTTGTCACAGCATCTCATATATTTCTTTATAGACTGTAACATCCTCTTCATTGGGAGCTGTCATCTACAAGTGAATATAGCAATACCAGCTTAGAAGGACAAAAAACCTGACACCCATAACTGAGACACTGAACAAGGGGAGGGAGGTACCAGCAAATCAGCAAATACGAGTCATTTTTACTACTTGTTGCAGAAGTGCAGAAGCAGAAAACAGAAAATACATGTTCATTTATGAGTGTGCAGTTTCCAAAATATTAAAAGGAATTGTAAAAAATAACCTCCTTTAACCTAGAAATGCTCAAGGAATATACAAGAGGATGTTGCTATTATAAGTTACATAAAAGGAAAAAATGATCAAAAGGGAAATAATGATATATGGTGAGGAATGAGTACATATCTCCTTAACAACATTCTTGAGTTGTGAAGAAATAAGGCCTGTCAACAGATGCTTCAGATCATTATGACCCAGACTGTGGACGACATATAAGGTGAGAGTGAGAATCTTAAAGAGACATCTGGCTGTAAGTGGCAACTAGTAGAGGTCCAGTAGCTCAGTTGTAATATGACATATCCATGGCCCCTTATGAGACTGTAGTGCGATTAGCCACCTAATCTCCCTTAACTCTGTCTCATTTTCTACATGGTTTAAATGAACATGTCCCTCTATGCCCAGTTTTAAAATCTAGGGGGTTGAGGAAGAAGCAATGTCAGCACACTTATATGATGTTCTTATTTTTTAGATTTGTTATCTTTTTTATATATCTCTTAGAAGTATGTTTTTGTTTCATGTTCTATAGAAATTGGGTACCTGTATCTTTAAATATGTGATTCCTATGATTGGTTAGTTGTGTAACAGGTAGTGATGTAGTTCTATTTAAACATGGATGTTCTATGTTCTCACTTTTGGTCTGAAGATGCTGTTTTATATAGCAAAAGCACTTAATAGTTTTACTATGAAATACGTTCATTTGTACGTGGTGGTTGCTTTACTTGGTTGTGTGTGTGTGTGTGTGTGTGTGTGTGTGTGTGTGTGTGTGTGTGTGTGTGTGTGTGTGTGTGTGTGTGTGTGTGTGCGTGTGTGTGTGTGTGTGTGTGTGTGTGTGTGTGTGTGTGTGTGTGCGCGTTTCTGTCACTTATGTACACAGCTATATTAAGAGCATAATGTGTATTGCAATTATTACATACCACAATGTGTTAACAGGTAGATTCACAACATATTAAAAGAATAATCTAATACATTTTTAGAATGACATTAATGCACAGTCACTGTACTGACAGGCTTCTTAAGTAACTGGTTATGGTGATGTTGAAAAGATATGTTCAGACAAACTCACATCATGTCTAGCACAGTCCCTTTGAAGATTTTAGTAACTCTAATTAATTCACAGTCAAATCTGCTTTAACTGGATCATGAAGGCAGTTATATTTCCTTCTAAAATATCTCATGTCTAGCTAAATTTAACTGAGAGATTATGTGACAAGAACTGGGATTCTGAGTTCTGATTTACATTAGTCAGATCTGAAATCACAGACACTTTATGACATCCAGAAGCTGACTGAATAAATATTTCCTTTCTTTCCACAGATTTGATGACCAAGGATCAGTACCACATACTTAGCTCCTCAGTGTGACTAACTACAATACCCAGGACAGTACTATTCTGCAATTACTTCTATACTTTAAATTATAGGTTCATAGCTAAGCACTAGGCTAGCTGCCCTAGTCGGCCATTTTAAGTCCAACCAACTTCCCTTTTTGTGCTTGAATGAACCTATCACATTTGGTAATAGAATGGCCTTACCCATCCTATGGTCAATAATTATATATTACCCCTAATGAGAATAACTGAGATCACATCATAGATAATCTGAGGGGACCCATGCACAGGATAAAGCTTTTAGGAGTTGCCTTTATCCATTAGTAGCACGGGGGCAGTCCTGTGGAAAAGTTTCTCTTTCCCATCCATAAATTCAAATTGCACTTGAATATGGACAAGGATGAAATTTGCATTTTGTGGATGGGGAGTCTGTTTCAGAGCATCAGTATCCTCTGTGAGATATACCTGTCCCTCCAAATCATTCTGATGATGTTGCAAAAGATGTTTAGATCCTAAGACCAAATACTTCTGATGCTAATTCACTTGCTGATGTGCAGTAAATCCTTCAGTATTGTGTCAGAGATGCGTTGTATACCAGACACAGATCACCTTTTAGCAGTCTGTAGAATACTGGGATTAGGGACAGGACCTTGAGTCAGTCCATGTAGGGCATATTGTTTAGGCCCTGTATCCTTTTAGTAAAGTATCTGTGGATATTCCAGTTGTTCCATGTATCTGAACAGATACATGCCAAAAGGGCATTATACTTAATGACTGCCCTAATGAGGGCTGATTAAGGGGGGAGGGGCAATGACATCCCTAGATCTAGACACAATCTCTTTGTTTATATGCTGTGCAATATAAAAGGAATTTCTTACCACAATGGACATATGTTGGTCAAAAGTTAGGTCAATGCCTACATAAGTTCTCATATCCTGATCAACTGTGATAGCTCTTAGGGGAGTATCGTCGATGTGATACTTCCGTGGGGTAGATGACTTCCTAAAGGCTACAATAATGCATTTTTTGGTATTTAGTTTCAGTCCATGATTTTGATACCAGTTCTTAAATTCATTTATGGAATCAATAACTGCAACTGATTTTTAGTCATCTGCAAACTTAGTCAGCCAGAGCTCTTTAGCATTGACCTTTACTTCAGAAAAGTAAATGCCAAACAGAAGAGGTTCCAGCATATATCTCGGTTGACTCCACCAGTGACTGATCTCTTTGGGGAGTTAACTTCCCCTATTTTGATTTCCGGCATCCTATCTATGAGCCAGATGCCATCCCAGTGGATAACATATTGTTATGCTTAAAATTCATCCCTAGGTTTCTTTCTTTTTCTTTCTTCCTTTTTTTTTTTTCTTTTGTCAATGTTTTAGCATAGAAGAACTTATTATAACATTCTCGCAGCCAACTATTTGTATTATCTGGTATTCATAAGGAATATGAAAGAGGTAGTTTAGACTTTAGGTCAACCATTAACAACTGTGCTTCTGAGGAGAAAAAATATTACATTGTTCTGTTTCTGTCCTACAGAATCTGTCAATGACAGAAATTTATAAAGCATCACACATTTTAATAAGATTTTTTGTTGTTCAGTGTATATGTTGGACTCAAAGTATATGTGTTTGAGATAATACAATTTCACAAAATTATGAAATTATTCACTCACAAATCAAGGGCCACTATCTGAGATACTCTAATGTAAAATACCATGTACACTGTAACAATGACTTACAACTTCATGAAATTCAAGTCTTTGGAATAATAGATAAAGTAATATACATCCATGAAATGGTTTAAAGCAATTCCCACTTTCAACCATAGATGCATTAGAATTTCATGTGGTGTGAGTTTGTCCATTTTAATATTATTTTCAACATGTTTCTGATCTGCTTAGTCCGTTCATAAAATCTAGACTAATAAAGAATATAATGAACTCACCTAAATATGACTCATGCATTTTATTTAACTTTATTTTTCAAATGCGAAGGAATAATTATTCTGTCACACAGAAAAATATGCTTTGTAGACATGTAATCTCATCTCACTAGAGGAAATTACTACAAATATTCAGAGGTAGTAATGTAGCATTCTCTGACTTGACTAAAACCTCTAAAACTTTTCTACTGATGCAGTTATTAAACAGTTAAAAATGCTTCTGAGCAGATCTCATTAAACTGCCCTGAATGTGTTCTGTTCAGACTATCAGCTGTGCATGTTAGTTGCCCTGATTTATATTGGACTTGAATATCATATTTCTGCAAAGCCAGTTTTTTTTTTTTTTTTGTAGTCCTGCCAGAGTTTTGTGAATACATTTCTTAAACATAGTTTGAACTGCCTGGTGTCTCAGTAAATCTTTTACCACAGATATATAGTTGTTGACAACCAAAACCTATAGCTAACATCTTTTCAGTCTGAGTATAGTTTGTTTGAACATCAGTCAAGGTTCCTGAGCCATAAGCTGTCCATCTTCTTGCATGCAGAAGACCTAGACATGGCCATTGACAACTAGGATCTACTTGCGGAATAGTAGTCTATGCTACGTCAAAGAATTTCAGTGTAGAAATGTATGTAACTCATCATTCAAGCACTTCATCACTTGCTGCAATGCTCAAATCCAAGTAGCTTTTAAAAGTTAGCATTATGTAAGACAAGTCTGAATGAACTTTGATAGATATTGCATCCTACCAAAGTACTGCATAAGAGATAGCTTACCATGATGCTATTGTGTAATGCAACAGCTATGCCTTTATTAAACCTGTTTGTAGACCAGCAGTAGCTAACATATGACCTTGGTACCTTAGACTATATCCAAAGATGTCATGCTTACTTCACTTTAATTTTTAAGCATTTTTCCTCAATATGACTTGTAATTTTTGTTAGATGTGTTGTAAAAGTCAGGACTAGAACATTCACAGTACTGATAATACCTTCCAGACCTTCAGTCAGCTGAAATATTGCTCTTTGAAATGCTTCAGAAAGTGACACAATTCTAGAAGATGGTCTTAGACATCATACCTACCTGAGGAAGGATTGAAGTTCAAGAGCTTTATTTTAATTTGTTGCAACCTAATCTGCCAGAATTTTAGTTAACATGCACATGAAAGACATTTGCATGAGGCAGAATTGCAGTTAGTACTTCATTTGATCAAAGTGGATAATGATTCCTTTTGATCCACTTAAGTTCTTTGAATCAGTACATACGTTCAGTTCATCTTGATTTTCAAATGAGTGTGTTCTATTGACTCGTTTAGTCAGTTTTGTTTGCTTAGCAATCACTCTCACTGATTTTATACACATCAGCTCCTGCTTACCTCTATATTTAGTGCAAATGCAATTAATTTTCTCAATCCTTTGTATAAGTACAAATGGAAATCATCTTGGATACGTCAGGTGAAATCATAGTATGATATTCTGCCTGAAGTCAAATCAAACCAGTCAACAAGACAGTACATGCCATCACCCTACAGTCAGCAACTTGAGGGGCAGATGATTATATACTCATCTGGGAATTGTGTTTTATTAAAACTTATTGATGTTCTTGTCAACATTTTAAACAGCGCTGAAATAGCATTATAACTCAATACAATTTGTGGGCTTTGAATATTTATCATAGTATATTACTTGAAATAATTATCTGCATTTCTTAGTTTTCAACTCACTGTGAAGCTAAATCCGTACCACAGGACTGATGTTTCATACAGGGTGAAATATTGAATATAGATTTGCACCCAATGTCAGACAAATTCAAGGCATTAAATGTACATTAGGCCAGTATATTGCATTCCACACTTATACAACATTTGCAGGTATTTAATTGTCAGATTGTCTAACCAATATAATACTTACATAGCACCTAAGTCATGAAAAAAAATGTTAAAATAAATGCTATGAAGAGCTTCAAACTCCCCCTCACTGACAAAGACAGCAGGGACATTAACCCTCAACGTAAGTGAAGCGTTAGTGTAAGAGGGTGTTTTACTTAATAAGAAGTATGAAAATCTAATGTCTAGCTTATTCATTGATTGCAAGTGCCTTTGAGTTATGAGGGAAAAGGCATGAATAAGGAGAAGCAGCAGGAGCATTATGCAAAATTAGGGGCACTTGAGGGCAATGGGGGGGGTGCCACAGTGTGGGGGAAGACTTTGGGACAAAGCCTGGAGGAACAATAGAAGACATCGGGGGCATTTTTAAACTTTTACTTTGACTCATTTGAAAAAAAAAATCAAAAGTTAATAAGAAGAACAAAACTCTAATGTCAGGAATTATTAATTGACTATAGGGCTCTGTGATGTATGTGTACAGGGAAAAAATAAATAATAAGAGACATTGAGGATGCTCTGTTAGCTCAGGGACTTATTAGAGGTGTGTGTGTGTGTGTGTGTGTGTGTGTGTGTGTGTGTGTGTGTGTGTGTGTGTGTGTGTGTGTGTGTGTGTGTGTGTGTGTGTGTGTGTGTGTGTGTGTGTGTGTGTGTGTATGTGTGTGTGTGTGTGTGTGTGTGTGTATGCGTGCGCACGCATGCATGCTTGCACACACGTGTGTGTCTTTTAATGTGTGCATGTGTATATGGGCCAGTGAAATTGGGGCTTTCTGCACCATCTAGATGCCTGACCCACCAGCTGTAATTACTGCAGAAAAATGCTGATTTTTACTTGTGGTAGTTAAGGGCAATTCAGAGACAAGCAAATTAGCCAATAATGAAGTTTTTTCTCTTTGTGGCTAGCATACCTCTGTATCGCATTTTTCTATATTGCAGTAGCAGTTCCATTTGGCCACAGCTCTTACCTACAGAGGTGGGGTCCTTTCAGAATACTCAGGAGAAAATTGTAAGGAATTATAATGCCTCAAGAATGTAGTAAAACATGTATCTAAAAAACACAGCAGCATTATGGGAAAATGTAAAGTGGAGTACAGCTTATGACCACTACTGATACCAAAGAAAGGTACACATACTTTTTCCAGCTATGTCAGGAAATTCTGAAATCATTTTCCAAAATGCATTTATCTGATACATAATAATGTCACACATTCTGATCATAAGGATGTAGCCAAGATTGTAGAAGACCAACTTAGTGTTATTTTTATCCTACCTACAAGGGATGCACTTGCACCCCCCTGGATTCGGCTGGCCCGGAGACTTCATTTTCTTTTAATTTAAAAAAAAAAAAAAAAATGTTTTTTTTTTCTTTGCGTCAAGTCGCACAGATGAAACAGGTGTTTGCGACATGATTTCATCTGTTCTGTCTGTGTGACTGTTGGCTTACGTCTTTAGCTTCCGCCTCCTCCACCCCACGCGCAGAATTTCAAATCCAAAAGAAGTTGGGACAAGCGTACAAGTGAGAGGTAAGTGTGTGCGTGTGTGTTTTTAAGTGTTTGAGAGGTGTGTGCAAGTAAGAAATAGGTAGTTAGGGCCGGGGATGTTAAAAGATGTTGGGACGAGCATACAAGTGAGAGGTAAGTGTGTGCGTGTGTGTTTTTAAGTGTTTGAGAGGTGTGTGCAAGTAAGAAATAGGTAGTTAGGGCCGGGGATGTTAAAAGATGTTGGGACGAGCGTACAAGTGAGAGGTAAGTGTGTGCGTGTGTGTTTTTAAGCATTTGAGAGGTGTGTGCAAGTAAGAAATAGGTAGTTAGGACCGGGGATGTTAAAAGATGTTGGGACGAGCATACAAGTGAGAGGTAAGTGTGTGCGTGTGTGTTTTTAAGTGTTTGAGAGGTGTGTGCAAGTAAGAAATAGGTAGTTAGGGCTGGGGATGTTAAAAGATGTTGGGACAAGGGTACAAGTGAGAGGTAAGTGTGTGCGTGTGTGTTTTTAAGTGTTTGAGAGGTGTGTGCAAGTAAGAAATAGGTAGTTAGGGCCGGGGATGTTAAAAGATGTTGGGACCAAGTGAGAGGTAAGTGTGTGTGTGTTTTTAAGTGTTTGAGAGGTGTGTGCAAGTAAGATAATTAGGTATTTTCAAATGAAAGTCTTCATCTTTGTAAAAGTTGTTGTTCATGTTAGTTTATCAGAACTATAGGAATGACTATTTGTTCAGGTTAGGAATCTCCATAGACCTTCCCAGTCTACAATGGATACATGTCCTCCCACCCAACATATACCATATACCAACCACAGCACAACCCCTTGCAGAATGTTTCAGGCAGTTAAGTATTATCCTGTAATGCTAATGTCCCCTTTACCGAATCTTAAACTATTTTCCATACCAGTGTGTTATCTGCTTTGGAACTGTTCTTAGAGAGTGTGATATTACTCTTCCAGGGATGTAGGACAGTGAATTCTGTATGAATTAATCACATGAGGCTGCCCACAAAGGGTGTGGGGGTATTGATGCTGAACAGAAGATATGGCAGAGGCATTACAGAAAGTTTGTAGATTTAGGATGGATGGAGCAGCTTATTGCGTCATGTTCATCTCTTTAGTTCTGATGTTGCCAAGTGAGCTTTATTGATGCATTAATGATGTTTTAGTAAATTATTTATGAAACATACAGGTAATAGAGTAGCATATGCATCATTGATTAAAATTAATTTAGCAGTCACTGGGAAGATGGATGGCTTTTGAAAAGTCTCAGTGGCTTATAACAAAGAGCTTTGAAGGTCGCACTTGTTTTCCTACATCCTTACTTTATTCATGCAGGATGTCAAATTTATCTGAAAAATGCTTTGCACATGTGGTACAAAATGTGCTATGTGTATCTTAAATACTGAATTTGTTTTACTGTACTGTAAATATTTTTAAGAAATGTATTTTTGATTTATGATGAGATCATGTCTTGGACTGCTAAGGTTGAGAGCTATGGTAAGAACTGAATTCACTGAATATGTTTGGGGGCTGTATTCACCCAGTATTGGCTTTGTTCAGGTATTTATTGGCTTCATCCAGGTTTTGTGCTAAGGTTGAGAGCTACAGTAAGAACTGAATTCACTGAATATGTTTGGGGGCTATATTCCCCCATTACTGGCTTTATCCGGGTGTTTTTTGCTAAGAGGTTGAGAGCTATGGTGAGAACTGAATTCACTGAATGTTTGGGGCTGTATTCACCCATTATTGGCTTTGTTCAGGTATTTTGTGCTAAGAGGTTGACAGCTGTGCTATGGTGAGAACTGAATTCACTAAATGGTAGCCATTTAAGTTTCAGTCTTCCTGTTTCACAAAACAGCTGATTTGGCGTAGTGGTATGTTGCTCTGACTGTTTTGCACAGGGTCCCTGGGTTCAAGACATGGCAGTGAAATGTATGGTGGTAACGCAGCATTTTATTCTAGCAACTTTCCAACATTATACAAGCAATGTTTAAAATGTGTCCCTGGTTTTTGGCCTTTGCCCCAATAAATTTTGGCTTTTTCCAGATTTCTTGTGCTGCAAAGTTCAGAGATACAGCTGAGTGTCGAGTAGATTTTACGAGCTGAGAGCTGCAGGGAAGCAAAAGTTTAGTGCTGCTTATGTTTAGTCTGCTTGCATTTTAATAGCACAACAGATAGTGTACTTGCTTTTGATGCTGAAGGCTGTGGGTTCTACTCCCACAGTAGGTAGATGCATTGCTGATACTGTACTGTGTTGTAAAGGGGGTGGATGCTGCAGTCCTTTTGGTAAAGATACCTAGTAACTATGAACCGGTTATCAGTTTGCTATCCATTCCCTATTGCAGTATTACTAGCTTATCATTTTTTTTATTGCATGCAACAAAGGCAATTTATTCTTCAAGGGTAACAGGCACTTTATTTGTAGACTAAACAATGACATATAAAGCAGCAACCTCTTTATTAGTTACAAATTTCTTTAATGTGGATTTTACAGAGATTGTGCATATTTTTTACTGATACTGGTGGACTATAGAAGGTTAAGTAGACTTTTTATGATGGAAATGTTCTGAATTGGGCAGTTTTGTCAGTGGTGTATGCATTTTGTTTCATTGTTTACTGGAAAAATGTTCAAAACAATAATTTTGAAATGTCCTCTAACAACTGTACTGTATTGTACAAGGAATATAATGTAATACAGTCAGGAAGGTGTATCAAAGAGCATGTGTATGTTATATTGGGCCTATGATTTTGAAGACAGCCCAGAGTTAATATTTATCTGCCACTGGCAAAATGTATTTTCTTTGAATGTGGGTTTCAATGCTATTTCAATGCATGTGAGTTTCAAGGGCAGTGAAGTTTTAATGTTAGTCTATTTTCATTGTGAGACTGCATTGCTTTGTTTAACAGATATGTATTAGGGTTTGTGCTGTAAAATGCAAAATAAAATGTTCAAATGAAATCCTAAATCATCGCAGAAGTAAAGCAGTATGCACATTACAGTGTTTATGGTAAATGGGGCAAAATAACCAAGGAATGGGACATTGGAATGGCTGCAGGGGGAGGCTCCATTCGACCATGATTTTGTGAAGGGGGGGGTAGCGAACTCAGACAGCCCTGATTGAACTATACCTCTCAGTTGTCCATATCTTTGCAGAATGAACAGATATTTGCTTCTTATTTTTGGTTTGTTCCTCATAAAATTTGTGGTTTTCTAGCAAATCATTTAGGAATGAAGTCACTAAATGACACATAGTTTCAGACGTCATAACCTTCAGAAAAATGCATGCTAATGCAAGACTGTCTTAAGTTTATACAAGAGCAATTTTTAGTAGTGTTTGTATGTTCCCCCAATATATTTGGCCTTGTCCAGATTTCCTGCATTAAGAGGTTGAGAGGTATGTGCAAATCACTGTAGATTAGGAATATCCAAACCTCTCAATTGTCCCCAATGTTGGCTCAAAATGTTGCTCTCCCCTAATAATCCCTCCTCCAAAATGGCAATTTTGGAAGAAAATGTGGAGGGTTTACAATTGTATATAACTAATGATCAGAGTTATAGATTACTTTTATTTCAGAAATTAATGTAGATGCTCTTATTTTGTTAGCTGCTCAAGTTAACAATGTTAATACTAAAAAGGTGTCCCCAGTTTGACCAGGTATTTTTGCATCACATTTTGGTCCGTTTTTCATAAACTTGTGGTTTTCTGACTAATTAGTGGCAAGTCATTAAAGATTGAAGTTAGAAAATAATGGCAGACATTTGAGTTTCAGATTTTATACCCTTCAGAAAATTCGTACTAATGCAAGATCTACTACTGTTCTATTATCTAAGTTAATAATGCAATATTTAAAAACTGGCCTTATTTTTGGACCTGTGTCCCACTTCTAGTTCTATGTATGGCTTTGTCCAGATTTCTTGCTCTGAAGTTGAGAGGTATGAGTCCAAAAGACAGTCACTGCTATATAACTTCAAAACATCAACCAAGCAGCAACAAGCGTAGGACTGCCACCAGTTCCGTAGAGAAAACAGTTTATTCAAATATTCCAAACCACAAAACAATTTCATAAATGAAATGAAATACGTTTGTGGTTTGAATATTTAAATAAACTGTTTTCTTACTACTGAACTGGTGGCAGTCCTTACGCTGTTGCTGCCTTGGTTGAGAGAGTATGAGTGTTAGAGCCATCACTGTCAGCCAGAGACATTTCAAATTATGACATACTTATTTCACCCCACCCTCCATTGTAGTGGCTCTGGATGTGTCCAAGGAAGGCAAGGAGCAGTTACGCAGTGTAAGTGTGCAGAGCATTCCCCCATCCAAGGTAGATCACAAATACGACCGTGGCTTTTCATCTGTCCTTGATTTTGCAGAATGTTTTGGTTTTCTATCAGATTTTTATACTGTTGATTTAAGCTTCTTATTATTCAGGAACTGCATGCTGTCACAGTGCCCTGTTGCTCTGTTTAAGTAGCCATGGTTTAATGAACAACAGGTAAGCTTGTTGGAGATTGTAAGATGCAAGTAAGCTTTAGTAAGCATATTGTTAAAGAATTACTAGCATTGAAAGCCTTTTCGTTGTTGCCATGCAGAGAATATTTACATAACTAGATAATGTATAAGCCTTGGGTATTGAAATGCATATGACAGTATTTGTAATAAAAGGACAGGATTGCAGTATTTTCAGAAGCTCATTACATTTTATTGGAGACCAGTGTCTTATAGCAGTGTCTCTGTGTTAGTACACTTAGTTGGGTGGCTTTAATGGTATATGGTAAATAAGCATTGCTACCTTACTTAAAAGCCAAGCCCTGCAATAACTAGGTAAGCTCCACACTGAAGTCAAAACACAATAGCTCTGGTGGGTAAATGTACTCTGTAGTAATCAAGAAAGGCAAATGCTTGACATAACTACAGCTTACGTGCAAACACAATAGGTAGTGATGAAACAATGCTCTGCTAAAAATGCTTTAATGCTCCACATTGCTGAGCTGCAGATCAGTTATTATCACTGGCTACCAGGATTTCACCCACTTCAGATCAAGCACGGTGCTGTTCAGTGCAACCTTCCCAGAACTAATTCAAGTCTGACCAGAATTATTTTGTGTGTGTGTGTGTGTGTGTGTGTGTGTGTGTGTGTGTGTGTGTGTGTGTGTGTGTGTGTGTGTGTGTGTATGAGGGAGGTAGCATACCCTCAGCTGTCCAGGTTTTTGCAGAATGTCCAGATTTTCGCCCCATATTCCTCCTAAAAAGGATTGAAGTTGCTAAATAATGAGACATTTCAGTTTTAGATGTCATATTATTTAGAAAAATGCATACTAACACAAATCCTGTTAACTCTTGCAATTTTCTAAGTTTGAGAGCCATATTTATAATCTGTCCCTATTTATTTTAGGCTTTGTCCAGATTTATTGCACTAAGGTTGAGGCCTTGAGGGGTATGGTATGTTTGTGAGGGAGAGAGAAAGTGAAATGCCCAAGTTAGAGTTAGCAGGTGGAATTTATTTTCAAGTGCATTTTCAAGGAACTGTGAGTTTTAAGGGAAGTGAAGTTTATTGCTGCTCATGCCAAGTCTATTTACAATGTGCAACTGTTTTGTTTAGCAAATGGTATCTCTACTGTGGTATAAAGTTTTAAAGCTATGTTAGTAGCACCACAAGTAGAATACTTGCATCTTAATGTAGAGGCTTGAGGTTCTATTCCTACAGCATGTACATTCGTATGCTGCAGTCCTGAGGATGTCCTCCTTTGGATGAGATGCCTAATAACTATGAACCTGTTTTTCAGCTTGCCATCCATTTTCTATTGCAATATACCAGCTTACCATTTTTTTAATTTAACATAGGCAATTTATTCTTTGACTGCAGCAGGCACTGAATTTGTAGATGAAAACTGAAATATACAGTTGTTTTCTAGCAACATCTTCATTAGTTTCATATATCTTTAATGTGGAATTATTCAGATTACTTTTACTTCAGAGACACTCAAACAAGTGTTGCTGTATAATACAAGGGATATAATTCAATTATATATTATAATTAATACAATCAGGTAAATCAAAACTCTTGCATGGCCCTAACAGTGTGCAAGGAGCCTATTGCTTGAAAACAGTTCAAAGGTAAATAACCTGCCACTGGCCAGATGCATTTTCTTTGAATATGGGTTTCAATGCTGTTTCATTGAATGTGAGTTTCAAAAGTAGAGAAGCTTTAATGCCAAGTCTGTTTTCATTGTAAGACTATTGCTTTGTTTAGGTTTAGTAAATGTCTCAGTGTTTGGGCTATAATGTTTGAAATAAAAGTTTTAAATTAAATCCAACTGCCTGTAATCATTGTAGAACTAAAGCATAAAACAGTATGCACACAGATTTGAACAGTGTCTATGGCAAATGGGGAGAAATAGCCAAGTAATGGGACACTGGAATGGCTGTGTGGGCGGGGCTTGGGGTGAGTGGACTTGGGCGGGGCTGTGTTGGCAGGGAGAGCTATGTGGGTGGGGCTCTGGGTTTGCACCCCCCTGCAAAAAATCCTGCGGGCTCCCTTGCCTACCTACCCACATTGTTGGCCCCACTATCCTTGAAAACATAATTCTTCTTGAATTTACATTGGAACTATCTTAGAAACTCTCTCAAAGGCTAACAATACTACTTCCATGGGACTAGATGACATGCTAAATTGAATTCACATCTGTGTCAGGCATGCACTATCTGGGACTCTATTTAAACTGTCCACCCTCGGCCATTCTATAAGGTTTGCTCCTGATCTCTTGGAAGAAGCCACTTTGACAAAATTACACAAGAGAAGCCCTTGTATTGACCCAGAGAATTATAGGCCAACCAGCCTCAAAGATCATATCTACAAAGCAACTGAAAGCGTCATAGCAAAAATCATTACTACAGACATAGGCAGCTTAAGTGATCCAGAGAATAACCAGTATGACTGTGAGAAGAGAATATCCTGTCTCCTGAACCTAGTAAGCTTATTTGAAAATGTTACAGAGGCTGTGGACAGAGGTCACACCGTGTATGCTGTTTATCTCAACCTAGCCATCACTTGGGACGCTACCCGTACTCTGCTGTTACTGAAAGAAAAATAGATAAGCTTAAATCATTACACCATCTTTTGTATTACAAATCAGCTACACAACAGATCGAAAGATGGGAAAGTTGCTGGTACCCCCTATGGACACAAACCTGTAACTAGTGGGGGTGCCATTTGGTTCAGTGGTGGCCTCTCTACTCTTTTGTATTTAGTTTGCAGACATCCAAGCCAATATTTCAGAAGTGTGGTTACCAAGTTAGTTGATCATGGCAGGATGAACACTATTATGCATTCATCAAGTGAGAATAAACACCTACAGCAAGTAATGGGGTATGCACATATCTGGTATGTTAAAAATAGTCACAAGCTAAATGCAAAAAAGTACAGTGTAATAACAATTGGAAAAAAAAATTGTTTTGATCTAATATTGTATAAATGGCATTCCTCTTCAAACAGACATGACTATATCAGAGTTGGGTACTTATATGTACACCTCTGTCTCATTTTATAGGGCTTTCATCATAGTCAGGAAATGTTTCTTCTGGCCCAGTTCATTTCCAGTGGAATGCCCTGAAGATGCAAGGAAATCATTATACTCCTCTAGCCTTCTTTTATCAGGCCCATTACTGAATATAATGCCCCCTTTGATACGTAAATGTCTGAGCATATTGCTTAGCTGGAAAGGACATCAAGGATTTCTAATCCAGAAATGATAGGCCTTAAATCCTTCCAACTATCCAGAGAGATTAACATAACTCTCCTAATACTGGGTAGCGTACCTGCTGCTACAAGGTGACCAATGTTGCGCTTTTCAAACCTTGAAGGACCCAGTCATATTTAACCTCCTATTTCTTTCCAAAACCTCGGACTCCACAAATATCTGCTCTATTGACCTATATGTAAATAAACAGAACCTGCTGGAGAAAAATGTTTCTGTCTAAATGTATTCTCAGCGTATAGAATGCAATACCACTAGAGGTCAAACCAGATATCACCTTGGCTATCTTTAAGGCTAAATTTGATGATGGAATGGGTAGAAACAAATGTACCCAAGGGATATCATGTATGTCTCTACAAAATTTAGAAGATGATAACTGTTAAGTGCTCAAAAAGGGTGACAGGAGCTTTAACATTTCTCTTCTTAAAGGTATATATGATTAGACTTCTTATGGTCCTCAGTACTACTTACCTTGCATTGTTCCTACCTTTCCTTTAACTAGCTGAAGACTGTTATATTTTTATCACATGTCTTACTAGGTGCCACAATGTCCCTATCACTAGTGTGGACACTGATATGATTATTTTGATTGTCAGGGAGCTAGGATGTCTTTATCTCCATACTTTACAATCCAACAATGATACATGTTTATCCACCAATTCAGTGAGTCTGTGGTTAGCCTGCTTTTGTTATGGAAATCTGTGAAAATTTTAGTGAATCAGCAACATTCAGCAGCGCTCTGTGCAATTCCTTGATAATACCTGAATGTTTGCCCTGGCTAACTCAGTCTCTATCATTATTCTGTAGCATGACTGTTCCAGGATTTATTAGATATTATAACTTTTACAATAGTCATTTGAAATCCATTAATAAAATCTACGATTCTCACTTTTTCTACTTATGAACAATTACTTTATGTATCTATAAAAACTCTTTCACTTTTATGCATGCTTTGCTGCATGTGCATTCATCTGAAAATCATTTGCATAAAGCAGACAATAAGTGTTTTGCCATCCTGTACCTTCTATTCACAAATTGTTGCCTTCTCTAAGTAATATTTGACATGGCACAATGATGCCATGCTGCCTCTGTATTCTGTTTTATTTTGTCATGAAAATTATGCATTGTAAAAAAAATGCAAGCACTGCATACAGAAGCTAGTGACAAAAGTGAAATATTTTCTTTTAGTTATTGCTCTTTACTTGATATCTCTTAATTGAATGGGAAATATATAAGCAAACATGGTCTGGAAGACTACTAGACATCTATGAAGAGGAATTACATATTTGTAGGGACCTGTGTATGTCAGATTTCAGTTTTGATCTAGGAAATGCCCTTCAGTTGTGATATTCTAATTTGGAAAGAGAAGGTAAAAAAGCCTCAGGGGAAATGAAGCACACAAGTAAAAGCTCACATCTGTGTTGTATTTGTTTCTTTTATAGTTTTTATGTTTCTCTTGCTCTACCCATTTAGACTTCTTTGCTGGTTTTTTGTTTTTGTTTTTTTTTAATTTATTTTATGTATCTTTTAGTAGTAATCCTGTGTTAACACTGCTGAAAAATAACAAAGTTAATGTTCAGGGCCAAGTTTATTATCACTAAGTGCAGTACAATAAAGTCATCTAGAATTCTTTTCACTTTTTGACAGCTCTCAGTATAAACTATCAGTTTTGTCAGCTGCTGTTTGATCCAGCCTGAACAGGCTCAAAATATGTTGATGCTGCATGATAGGCGTTTTCCATTTACATATTGACCAATAAACTGGTGGTACAAAGGCACATACCTTTACAAGGGGGACAAGGGGGAGAGGCTATGTCTCCATTTTCATTCTTCAATGTTTTTGCACTTAGTAAGGAAATTGTCAAAATAGTTGCATTTTCTTATTTTTTATGTTATAGATTTACTGTATAGAACTGAAATGCATCCACACATTTACGCCGTGGATAGCAAAATCTTCTTTCATTATCACATGTTGGTGCAGTTGCAGCCCACTTCTCAATTACATGGAAATAATAGTACGCATTCCACAGAAAGTGTTAAGAAATGAATTAAAACAAGAAGTATCACATATTCTATCGCGGAAAAGAATAGCAAATCTGAACCACATGCTCTTCTTGTTGTTTGGGGAAAGACATGCAGCCAGAAATCAACTAACTTCTAATTGTACAAAGTTGCATAGCACATATGTGCAGTGGTTATCACAGTTACCACACAGCTCTCAATTCTCCGGTCAGTTTCTGACTGAGTCATCTTCTATCTGGAGTTTATATGCTCTCCCTGTAGCTTTATTATTTTTACCCGGTGATATAATTTATTTGCATTACATTAGGTAAATTGCTGATTCTCTAAATTAACTGTGTGTGCATGTGTGTGTGTGTGTGTGTGTGTGTGTGTGTGTGTGTGTGTGTGTGTGTGTGTGTGTGTGTGTGTGTACATGTGTGTGACAGCAGACTCTGCAGCATATGTAATGAATGGGAAATCTGATGGCCCAGGTTAAGGAAGCAGTGGTGGAATCATCAGGGCATGAGTATTGGGGGGTAAGTAAGGGGTTAGTTTATAGCAGTGTGTTTAAAAACAGGACTGCGGATTAATTTAGCAATCATGATTGCAGGATCTGTGGTGCAATGGAAGAACTGACAAAGGGTAGGATTACAGATGGTTAGGGACCTTGTGGCAGAAGGAATTCAATAAGAAGTTTAGAAAGTTTTTGCAGAGTGAAATGCCTTTCGGTAGATGTTTTGCTTTAGGTTCTACCAAACGGTTAAAGTTTGAACAAATGATGTTATTATTTATAAAAAGTTATTTAGTAATAGAAGGGGTATAGACACCAGACACAACTGGAAAATTAAAACTGCTGTGGGCAGCAGCGGACTGCAGAAGTGTGATGGTGAGGCATTGCTATTGGAATTTATTGGCACATCGGTTAGGGAGAAAAAAAGAAGATTTTGTCAACTGTATTAGACAGGGGTCAGAATTTAAATCAAGGAATGAAAGGCTATTTAAAATAACAGATAAAGTTAAGGGGGTTCCAATAGGTGTATGTGATTTCTGCATGGATGACACAGAATGCCATAAAATACCTGTGCAGTTTGGAATTAGAAAGAAGGTACTTCCTGGTGATGTTATACACCAGCCACCTGTTTAACTCATGTTCTCGGAAAGTGAACAAGTTAGGGCAATAAGGACAGAGTATATTCTAGAATGGGAAGATATAATTTGGAAGAATATTTTGCATGACTGGAAATTTGGTCTTTGGGAATATTTGGGGAAAACAGAATAATGAAAAGTTGGTGAAACACAGACATTTTGACACTTGCTGGGTAGGTTAAGGATATTATACAAGGGTTGGAAAAATAATTTTCAATGGAGGGTTGAGTGTATTACAGAGCAAAACCTACAGATTATAGAAGGATTTTCATATCTCAAGTGGATGAGATGCAGACTGTTATGGTTATAGAGAGGTTGGAGATGGTAAAAAAAATTTATGGAGAGCAATAATTATGATGTGATGACAGGCAATAGGCTACCAGACTTATTATGTGTGGAAGGATTTTTCTTCTGTCATTTTTTTATTTTATTTCAATTTTTTTGCTTAGATTTTTTTTTCTCCTGGGTGATGTTTGACTATCCGTGCAAAGGGTAGTATTTAATAATATGCTTCAATGGATGTTTAAAGTTGCAATGTTGATGGGAAGTCTGGAGTTCAGCAGATATATTATTTTATAATAAAAATAAATAAGATGCACGCTGCTGTCTTATGTTATGACTAACAGCTGTCACACCTGTCACACTAAACAACTTTTACACTGTTAGTTCCACAACAAGGTAGAATCACTGACTTTCCAGGATTTCACCCTCCTCAGTCTGCGGCTGGATCCTTCTTCTGCCAACTTGGAAACAGTAACTAAGACGTAACCAAACATATTTGCATATATATACAGCAGAGGGTATGGATACATTTCCAGTGGTAGTACCCTTATCTGTTTTCACAGCATGCTGTCACCAATCAGACTTCTAATCAGAAACCAGTATCATGGTTACTGATCACTGTTTTAATGATTCAAGCAACATTACATTATGACGCTGCAAAAAAAAAAAAAACATTGAAGAGAACAGAAACATTATCTGTCAAGTGCTTTTGTTCTTTACTGCATAGAACTATCTGTTTTCAAGGGCTTTTTCTTGTGTGCAGTTTTAAGTTAGTTTGGTCTTACACTGAGTTGTGCCATCATGTTTGTTTGATTACGTTATGATAACTGATGGCCAAACAGTGTCTCTTAACAAAAGAGCAGATAGCAAGAGTCACATCAATGATGTTTGTGTACCCTTCACTGTAAAAATAACACCTCAGGTACAGTGTCTATTAGATGGACAAATGGATACTCTACCAAAAGCTCTGATTTTACAGAACCGCAGTTACACAAAGAAAATGTTTCATACACATGGTCCCTTGACAGAGAAACTCAAAGTACATCTCTAGTTTTTATTTCCAGTTAGTTATGGTTGATGACTGAAGCCTTGGGTGTAAATAAAAACAAGTCAGTAATACATAAATCTTGTTGTAGACGAATACAAAGAAAAGAACAGTAACAGCTCTGTTAGGCGTATTTCAGAACTCTTGAGTTTCCTTTTAAAACAAGCTACAAAGTGTTCCTACAATACTTGTTCCATGATGATGTACTGCAGCTCCTGAAAGAAATAAACATGCCATAAACAATTTCACACCAAAAGAAAATAGTTCACAATTCTACAAGTCTAATAAACTATAAACCTATTTATATGCTTTAGTCTGATAGGGATGATAATTTAATACCTCTTGAAATAGTGAATTGGCCCAATACAAAACTAAAATTAGGATGTGTTGCCTTTAAGGTAAAACAATAATGTTTGGAATTACTGCATACATTTGAAAATCTACAAAATCATGTTTATTTACTCTGAAGATCCTTAGTATTAGCTTGGTGACCAAGGGAATTGAAGGTAGCTTATAATTAAGTTGTTCTTGTTGTATTGCAATGAAAGTTAGAAAGGATTACCATTTAACATCTCTCTCTGTCTTAGGGAAAAAGAAAACAGCAGCCCCCAGCCCAAAGAGGGATAAAGCCCTGACTTCATGCAAGGTGACTTGTGTTTGATTGCTGGCAAGGACACCGGAGAGCCTGGAGGGGACAGGATGGCAGTGACCGTCTGATCTCAGCTTGCCTACTGTGGTGGAGGGAAGGTTGCCTAGACAAATTGCAATAGCAGCATTAAGAGGCAGGCGAGCACCACAATGCAAGCAGTATACCACTTGGCTGGGAAGTCATGCATGATGTAAGTGCCCGTGCACCTTCCAAGGGTACTTTTTATGTGGCAGGGATTAGAGTACACTTCCCATAAACAACATGATGCTGCACCAGTGATCTCTACCTTCTCACTAGCCCCAGATGTGGGTCTGGTTAAGCCTGGCATAGGCTATGCTGGCTCTATTAGGGCAGATGAATACAACTGCAAATTCATTTTTGGTAGTCATGTTATGCCTACTACTACTGGAACTGTCTTGGTATTTATTTATCTCATTTCTGCTTGCAAATCTTAGTGTTTATAACTTTTTATATTTCTGTCTGTACATAAGCCACTATAATCACTGGATATAGTTGTTTTTATCATCAACACTACTTTTGTCTTTATTACTATATCTGGTTTTATTGCATCTATTTTTTGAAATATTGGTAATGGGTGATCCCACGTGATAGAAACTTCATCCTTCTCTGTAGAGCTTTCTATTTCATATTTCCAGTGCTTCTCAGATACTTCTATAATTTAATGTTTTCACAAATCTCAGTACACTAGTCTTGACACATTATATTGCTTTTCTGTATACAGACAATCTATCATATGTGTGTCCTACTCAGGAAAAAAGAAGCATAACTGTTTCTATTTCTGTTTTACAGAGTCTGCAATTGTTTGTTTCTTTGACATGTTCAGCATCTATCTAGTCTGCTATCCTGGGTCACCATTATTACTTTTTCATCTTTCGGTTTTAATTCACCTCTCCATAACCATTCCTGTGTCAAATTTTGGTCAACATGAGTTTGTTTCAGAAGATCCTTATATTTGCCATTTTATTTGTGAACATTCATTTTTTTTCCTTTTCATCTTAACATTTTCCTTATAGTCTTTCTTTTGTTTTTTGCATATTAAGGTGCTATGTGAATTTTGTATAATTCTGGTTTGATTTCCATTATAGCTTTATTCTGAAATGCTTCTGCCTAAACTAAGTAAAGAGGTCATCTTAGACTTCTTCGCCTTATGCTTTAAAACTTTGTCTATGTTTGGATCTGATGAGGTCAGCAAATATGTATGCTGTAGCACAATTACAAATCTATTCATGTAGTCAATTTCAAAGAAGCCCATACCTCCTTCAGAGTGATCTTGTTATACACTGATGTGCATATATCATTTGGAAAACATGAAGCACTTTTTTGTTTTGTTTTGTTTTGTTTTATTTTGTTTTTATGTCTAGTTGATCCAGCATTTTTTGAGGCTAGTCAGTCAGCTGAAAACTTTTAAGTAAAAATAATGGGTCTATATTAAAAGACCAAAGAGGTGTTTCAGCGAACACCTCTTGGTCGACAAGTAATGAGGGAATGCACTAAACCACAAACACTCAAAACAGCAGTTTCTTTCCCTAGGAAATACACCACTAGCACAAACACACACACACTTTAAAACATAACAATGTGGGGGGCTTCACCCCCCACCCCCCCTAACTAAATATACCAACTTTGAGATCACACTACAGTGAGGAAAGGGGAGAACACATGGAGATGGCCAAGTGATTTCTTTCCCAGAAATCGTTGTTTTGAATGTTCACGCTTTAGTGCGTTCGCTCATTACTTGTCGACCAAGAGGTGTTCGCTGAAACATCTCTTTGGTCTTGTAATATAGACCCAAAATAGGAAGAGCAAATTAATTTATAGCTTGGACTTTATTTCTAGTTGTCTAGGATGTTTTCAATATTAGCTTTAGTCTTTTGGCATATTCCTTACTGAGCTTTATTCTCATTTGTTCATGATTTATTGTTGAACTTTCACCTCTTTCCAAATATTTATATACTCCCTCGCACTCATTCCTTTATATCACATTCCTATCCCTGGTTGACCTTTTCTTGGTGCTGCAGCTTTTCCTTTTTCATTGCTTTTATACATTTATTAAGACCAGTTGTCAATTTTTATATCATCTGAGGAAGTTTTAACCATTTGTAGTTCTGCTCTCAGGTCTTCATCTGATGAACTATACAATTTTTGTCATCCACAAAAAGTAGATGGTATGTCTTTAAAAATGGTTAGTTTCTGGGAGTTAAATTGTAACCATATCCTAACCTGTTAAGTGAACAGCATAATCAGTTAAGGTCAAGAAAAAAACAGCAGCTGTGACAAAGAATTATTCTGGAAGATCCACTTTTGAATTTTTATCCTTGGGATAATAATTTGCCTTTTGTCATGGCTTAACTGCAAAGTGGTTTGCCACTGTTTCATAGTCACTGCAATGTAATTGATCACTGTAGACTGTATCTTATATGTCTGTAAGCATTCCATTATCCATGAATGTGGGATGCTGCCAAATGCTATTTTATAGGTTCATATGTACGTATTAGGCAAGCTACCCTTGCTGTCCATTTTAAGCCTAGCCGATTTCCCTTTATGTGGTTGAAATAACCTAACCCATTTGGTTATAGCTTGGCTTTACTCATTCCATGGTCAATAATTATGCATTACCCCTAATGAGAATAACTAGGATCATACCAAAAGTAATTAGAGGTGACCCATGCATGAGATAAAGCATTTAAGAGCTACCTATTTCCATTAGTAGTACAGATGGGTGGTCCTGGGGTACATTTTCTGTTTCCCATCCATAGATCTAAGTTGCATTTGAAAATGGACAGGGATGAACATTGTTTAATATTGATAGGGAGTCTGTTCCACAGTAGTGGTATCCTCTATGAACTATACCTGTCCCTCCAAACTGTTCGGTTGATGTTCTAGAAGGGGTTTAGATTCCTAGATTGACTATTGCTTGAGTCTGTGGAAGGTCCTCCTTATGCAGGGCAATGATTGTAACCATTCTCTGTTTGCTTTGTAAAAAACCTATATGGAGGCTTAGACTGAAGAGTTTTGTTAGTGGTGTGGCTAAATAGTGCCTCATGCTATTTAAGATGCAGCCAAGGATATTGTCAGGACTCATCAATGCAGTATTTTTAGCCTTTGGTAGCACTTTTAAGACTTACTCTTGTGTGATAGCTGGAGGTGAGACAGTTTCAAGTATATCTTGTAATCTATCCATGCCATACTAAGATTTTTCTCATTGTTACAAGTCTCTGTTATGGTTTTGTTTAGTAACACATGATCTTTTGTTCCATATTGCTTCCTTTTATTACCTTTTTGTTCTGTTGTCATAACTGAACTTTTCTAAATAACTATAAACTCTGCATCAATTTCAGTATATAATTTGTATATTGTCAGAAGGTAACTTATTGGTCTATACTTCTTAGGATGGCTTGCAGGTTTATTTTTAAGGAGGATTATCATTTTTCCTGTTGTTAACCAGGTTGGTGTATGCTCGGGATGTGCATATAAGTAATTCTTATTCAGGGCTGAATCTTTATGCCCTTGAAGTTAGGTACTGTATCTGAGCTTGGGGTTTTCCATTTGGACACTTTTCTTAATTCTGTATCAGTTTCCTCCTTACTGCTTCTTTTAATTTTTCTATCAGTTCATCATCTTTATTATGTTCAACAAGACCTTCATAAATATATCTCCAAAGTGTGCCTATTTCAATTGATTTTGGTAAATTTTCTATTCCTTTTGCATTGTTTCCCATGTCTCTATAAAACACTTTTTGGGTCATTAATGAATTGCTTAGTTTGCACTTTTCAGCGTGTGCTGATATTTTTAGTTTATTACTGGCAATATTGAATGATAGATGCTGGTTTGTTGTAATATGGTGTGTTGCTTTTTCCATGTCTTTCTAAGAAATGTTAATGATCTGTTCCTTTCCCACATTCATCTAACAGTAATACATCTCATCTTAGTTGTTCCATAATTTGTTCTACTCACTACTTCCAAGGTGGAACTCTGCTTGTTCTCTTCATTTCATTTGTTACTCTACGTATTTGTGGTAACACTTTATCCACTATTAGTTTAGCTGCACAATAACATATCCTATTTATTTTTGCTACATCCCATAGGTTTTTCTTATGTTGATCTGTTTTATCAGTCTTCTTACATATTGGGTCTGATTTACTTCCTTTAATCTATTTCCTTCTTATTGAATGGGCGATCCATAGATCGCATCCGGACTGGAGAATGTTAACATACAAGTAATGCCCACAAAAAATGAGTCCAATGACTCACGGCAGCATATCAAGTTGCTGTGGAGCTCAAAACTGGCAAAACTTAATGGCTGCCATTATTTTACACTCACTAAGCAACACATCACCTGTTTAGTGTATGTAAAATATACTTAAAAAAACAAAATTGTGTGTGCGTTTATGTCTGTGCATATGAGTGTATGCAAGCATGTGAGTGAAAGCAAGCTCAATTGAACCATTAATTTACACTCGCTAAGCAGAGCTTTTGCCTTTTATTGAGTGTAAAAACTAAATATAACAGAAACTAGTGTGTGTGTGTGTGTGTGTGTGTGTGTGTGTGTGTGTGCATGTTTTTGTTTGTGTGGGTGTTTATGTTTCTGTCTGTGTGTGAGATTGCATACTTGCATGCATGAAAGCAAGGTGTGTGTGTGTGTGTGTGTGTGTGTGTGTGTGTGTGTGTGTGTGTGTGTGTGTGTGTGTGTGTGTGTGTGTGTGTGTGTGTGTGTGTGTGTGTGTGTGTGTGTGTGTGACAAAGCGAATGAAGAGTGAGAGTGATCAAGCACTGGCAGCATCAGCACTGAGGAGGTTTACGTACCTCTCATCTCTTAGATCAAGTTACCTGGATAAAGCCTAAAATAAAGGGGAAACAAAGGCTCAAAACAGAAACATTACTGTTAAAAAATCACAATGTTGCTTAAATAATAGTTGTGCTAGCATGCATTTTCTGAAGTGCAAGTGTGTGTGTGTGTGTGTGTGTGTGTGTGTGTGTGTGTGTGTGTGTGTGTGTGTGTGTGAGTGTGTGTGTGTGTGTGTGTGTGTGTGTGTGTGTGTGTGTGTGTGTGTGTGTGTGTGTGTGTGAGACAGGAACAGACAGTGAGATCAATGGACCAGTGGCAGCAGATAAGAGGTTTGCATACCTCTTGACCTTTTAGCTCAAGAAATCTGGATAAAGTCTGAAATAAAGGGAGGAACAAAGGCTCAAAAATAGGAACATATTTCAAATGTTATTCTTACAAAAATCATAAAGTAAGTTAAACAACAGAATTTGTGTTAACATAAATTTTCTGAAGGAAATAAAGTCTGACAGTCAAATGTATGTTATTATTTATTGACTTCAATCCCCAATGACTGGCAAGAAACCACACATTTTAGCAGTAAGGGACCAAAAAATAAAACAAATGTCTAGTTGTTTTTTTTTTTAAATGAGATATTTTGGATGTAAAATGCTTTCTCCAACACCATTTACATATACTACAGAAACTTTAAAACATTAGGCAGAGGAAATATTTTACATCAAAAATATAAAAAACAATAATATAGTAATAAAAGCTATTGATAAGTAAGTAAAAGACAACGATTTTACAGACAGCCCATTCTCTAAGCACAATAATGCCTTTTAGGGTGTGTGTTATTGTGTAAATAACACATTTCAAAGGGTATAGTGGCCCACTGCCACCACAAGCAGGTGTTATTTACACAATAACACACACCCTGTTGAGCATTATTGCTTACATATACCGTTGTATGCCAAACCATCTCCATAAAGTCAAGCAGATTTCCCTTAGATAATTTTCTCAGGGCTGAGAGCATCTTCTTTGCTATCTGTTTTCTGTGAGTCTACCAAAAAATTTCCAGAACATCATCCTGTGGCATTTCCTCTTCAGACACATGCAGTTCCATCTGACACTCCTCCATATGTAAACCTATTGTCCCATCATGCCACAACATTATTTGTGTCGTGTTTGCACTGTCTCTTTCCACTGCTGAGCAACTTCAACTGAACTTTCATGTTAGTCTCCTACAGCAGGATACAAAACATCACTCTTTGCTATATCTTCTGCAGATGTTTTCGATTCCATCCGTCTCCCACTCCCTCATCTGGGGACCCATTGGTCCATCATGTTGCGATAAGGCTTGTGTTGAAGTTTCCACACTAAAATCTTCTCTTTGCAGATGGTTCATCAATTCCGTTTCTATTTGTTAAACTTCTACCTTACTGATCTTCTTTTCTACATTCTCATCTTTTTTGTATTGTGATATTTTCCATATCTGGATGCCGTTGCATATATTTCTCTTCAAATATTTTTTGTGACTTCTTTTTTTTCTATTGATTAATTTGGCTTTCTCCTTTGCATAAATATTGTACCCCATCATACCTCTTTAGGCCAGATTCATAATGGTTACCACAAATTATAATACTATGTGTACACTTAGGGTGGTATTCATAGTCGGTTGTACTATGTGTACACTTAGGGTGGTATTCATAGTCGGTTGTACTATGTGTACACTTAGGGTGGTATTCATCGTAGGTTGTACTATGTGTACACTTAGGGCGGTATTCATAGTCGGTTGTACTATGTGTACACTTAGGGTGGTATTCATAGTCGGTTGTACTATGTGTACACTTAGGGTGGTATTCATCGTAGGTTGTACTATGTGTACACTTAGGGCGGTATTCATAGTCGGTTGTACTATGTGTACACTTAGGGTGGTATTCATAGTCAGTTGTACTATGTGTACACTTAGGGTGGTATTCATAGTCGGTTGTACTATGTGTACACTTAGGGTGGTATTCATAGTCGGTTGTACTATGTGTACACTTAGGGTGGTATTCATAGTCGGTTGTACTATGTGTACACTTAGGGTGGTATTCATAGTCGGTTGTACTATGTGTACACTTAGGGTGGTATTCATAGTCGGTTGTACTATGTGTACACTTAGGGTGGTATTCATAGTCGGTTGTACTATGTGTACACTTAGGGTGGTATTCATAGTCAGTTGTACTATGTGTACACTTAGGGTGGTATTCATAGTCGGTTGTACAAATCTGATAGGGGTATTCCTGATACCTACGAGTCAGCATAGCAAAGGTGCCATCCATTTATGCTAATGCACAAGGCCTAAAAAATAATGAGATGTAAATGAAAAGTGTTATAAAACACAGTATTCTAATGAGGTGTATTTGCAGTTAGTAGTCCGACATCCCTCCTGTAGCACATTCATTACCTAATGCGGTTCTTCGCCTATGATTTTGGAGTTACAACCAGTGAAATTGTTTGTCTAAGTATATACAAGCACTTCCCTGAAATTCACATAAATTATTTCCCCCAGCAACCCCATTCATTAGTTTGTATTAAGTATGCACAAGCACTAAAATGACAAAATAAATTATTTTGCCCAATGTTCACTTTAGCAGTCTGACCATGAGTGAGCAAGCACTACCCTGACATGCAAATGAATTATCTCCTTGAACAATCCCTTCAGTAACATTTCCTAGTATGCACAAGCACTGACATGAAGCATTCGCCCTAGTGACAGCTTCAGTAACATGCCCTGGTATGCACAGGCACTAAAATGAATATTTCATCTAAACAACCCCTTCAGTAAAGTGTCCAGGCATGTACAAGAACTAAAAATAGCCATTTTACCCCAGTGACCCCTTCAATAAAACGTCCAGGTATGCACAAGTATGAAAATAATACATTTACCCGAGCGAGCCCTCCAATACAAATGTTCAGGTATGCTGAAACACCATATCAGCAACTATCCCATCTCTGAACCTGATTGAAAAATGGTTGCTTTCTAGCATAATTTCAGGGCAATTTGCATACTTTGTATGTAAATAAGTTCATTATAGATTCATTTCTATTACTCAAACTCATGCACATACATGTAAACCACCTTAACAGGGTAGAAGCTGTCTTCCTATTGGTTAAATCATGTTACACATTTCTGATCTTGTACACAAAAAGTGGTCCACACTTCTGTAGTCATCCTGACAGTCCGGGATTTGTATAATTTTGTAGCACCACCCTTCGCAGATCACTGTAACAAGTAAACAAAGCCCTGGACTATGGGTTGTCATTGTATTCAGAAAGTGTACACTTTGTGGTAACCTTTATGAATCTGGCCTTTCTTCTTTCCAATGCCCATGTCTTTTATATACCTTTCAGAAATCTCAGGGTTTTGTTCCTTATATTTTTGCACACACTCTGTTGCCTCTTTTTCCAGGTAGCCCAATGTTTCTTTCTCTGTGCAATGTTTTTCATTGATTTATTGTATTAATGAATTTACATTTTTATTTGTAATGTTTTGCAGTTTTTCATGTACAATTTTTTCCTTTCCTCTTATTTCTGTCTATATATCTTCTGTCTGGAAATTCTGGACTTCTTGCAAAATAGTATACTTTTCCCTTATCCTCAACAGTCCACTTTGTCAGCTCTGTGCCTCATTTTTTGGCCTGTCAGTTTTTTGTGTTTTTTTGTAGACCACTTTTTTTCTGCTGGGGTGGGGGTTTACCGTTCCCCCTGCGCCTGGTCTTAACTTGTGCTAAGAATGTTTCCATGCCATAAAGACTCTGTATTGCTTTTTTTCCCCACTCCTAACATCAGAGAATTCACCAGTATTGGGCACTTTTTTTTCTCCTGAGACCTGTGCACCCTGTCTTCTTTTTCACTTTTTAATGATCCTATCAAAGAATGTCATTTAAATGCTTTTAAAGTTGCCCCACTAGTTTTTCTGCTATGTTGGGTAATGTTAGCCTTTCATCTTTCAAAATGCTGGGCTTGAGTGTTCCCCAATGGAGAATCATGCAGCAGATTCACCTAATTAACAGATTTTTTTTAAATGGTAAGGCTGTGAGTACAACCACATCTTAGGAAAAGCCAGACTTCAGATGTAAACTTTGCAGGAATGTAAGCCTATTTTTTTAAGGACGCCAAAGTAATTTAAATAATTATTTATCTATTTATTTGGTAAAGAAAGAAGAGGTAAAAGGGCATCTTATGAAAAATATACAAAACTTTTGGCCTGAATCTAATTTCAATTGTCATCAATTATTGCTCTAACTGAATGAAAATATAATACTGCCATTTGATGTTGTCCTGTAATAACTCAGTTATAGCTGTAAAATTAAGTCTTGTTCATTCTTACAACATATAGTACTGATTGAGTCCAGTTGATGCCAAGCTTAGTCAGCAAATTATTTGAAGGAGAGCAAACATAGTTAGTGATAATTTATATTTATTAAACATAGACCTAGCCACCTTAGTAAGTAAGACAGTGCTTTGAAAATGGTATTAAAATGTTGAAATATTTTTACAAATTTAGTCAACATAATACCTGGTAACTTCTTATATGTTCACTTGGAATGCCATCAAACATAAGGAATGTTTCACCTTTCTTGAATGTATTACTTATAATTATAGCGTTTTCATTATAACAATTTGTACTAATTCTTCAGCTTTGTAGTTAGATAGGTATTTGTCTGCTGCAACAAAGATAATCTAAGATTCAAATATCTGAACATATAGAATCGGTACTGAAACACTGCTCTTCAATGTAGCTTAAAAGGTACATAGGTATATGCTAGGCTAATGACCACCAGGGCCTTTATAAGCCTAGCCATGCAACCTAAATGAATTGTGTCCCTGTGTATCATGGGTGTTTATTAGGAGGGGTATGATAGGAAGTTACAAAAGGTTATTTGGGGAGCAGTTATGTTATTTTGAGCACAATTATTGTCTGCATCTGTCTATCAGAGACATGGGAGAAAGACCCAGTGAGAATTTTTGATTTCCCATGCATTGATCAAGACTATGCTTAAACAGGGTTAGGGATGGACAGGGAGGCAGTTCCAGAGTATAGGAATACTCTGAGACACACATCCATCTCACCAACATGTCCAGTTTTGTTGTGAGAAAAATGTAAATCATTGGATATAGTAGTTCTAATGCTATTCATTTGTGGATGTGAAAAAAGTCCATCAGAGCTGGATCTGAGGATGCCTTATGTGCAAGGCATAGATCACCTCTCAATAACCTGTAGGAGACTGAGTATAAAGATAGACGATCCATATACCACAATGTGCTTATATATTTATTTATTTATTTATTTATTTTACATTTGTTAACCGGGAGAGTCCGACTGGATACATGTCCATTTTCAGCGGAGGCCCGGGGAGAAAAGCTCCAGGTACATAACAGACATATGAACATTGTTAATGCAAAAAAGGAAGATAGTTGAGTTCTAAATACAATATAAAGATACATCACATCTTGGGAAAAAAATAACAGCAGCATATAAAAAACATAGGTCAGTTACAAAGGCGAGGCGCCCTGTTAAAAAGCGGTTAAGGATAGTGAGGTAAGAGAAGGGTAAATGATAGTGGATCATACCAAAAGTAATTAGAGGTGACCCATGCATGAGATAAAGCATTTAAGAGTTACCTATTTCCATTAGTAGTACAGATGGGTGGTCCTAAATTTTCTGTTCCCATCCATAGATCTGAGTTGCATTTGGAAATGGACAGGGATGAACATTGTTTAATATTGATAGAGTCTGTTCCACAGTAGTGGTATCCTCTATGAACTATACCTGTCCCTCCAAACTGTTCGTTGATGTTCTAGAAGGGGTTTAGATTCCTAGATTGACTATTGCTTGAGTCTGTGGAAGATCCTCCTTATGCAGGGCAATGATTGTAACCATTCTCTGTTTGCTTTGTAAAAAACCTATATGGAGGCTTAGACTGAAGAGTTTTGTTAGGGGTGTGGCTAAATAGTGCCTCATGCTATTTAAGATGCAGCCAAGGATATTGTCAGGACTCATCAATGCAGTATTTTTAGCCTTTGGTAGCACTTTTAAGACTTACTCTTGTGTGATAGCTGGAGGTGAGACAGTTTCAAGTATATCTTGTAATCTATCCATGCCATACTAAGATTTTTCTCATTGTTACAAGTCTCTGTCATGGTTTTGTTTAGTAACACATGATCTTTTGTTCCATATTGCTTCCTTTTATTACCTTTTTGTTCTATTGTCATAACTGAACTTTCTAAATAACTATAAACTCTGCATCAATTTCAGTATATAATTTGTATATTGTCAGAAGGTAACTTATTGGTCTATACTTCTTAGGATGGCTTGCAGGTTTATTTTTAAGGAGGATTATCATTTTTCCTGTTGTTAACCAGGTTAGTGTATGCTCGGGATGTGCATATAAGTAATTCTTATTCAGGGCTGAATCTTTATGTCCTTGAAGTTAGGTACTGTATCTGAGCTTGGGGTTTTCCATTTAGGCACTTTTCTTAATTCTGTATCAGTTTCCTCCTTACTGCTTATTTTAATTTTTCTATCAGTTCATCATCTTTATTATGTTCAACAAGACCTTCATAAATATATCTCCAAAGTGTGCCTGTTTCAATTGATTTTGGTAAATGTTCTATTCCTTTTGCATTGTTTCCCATGTCTCTATAAAACACTTTTTGGGTCATTAATGAATTGCTTAGTTTGCACTTTTCAGCGTGTGCTGATATTTTTAGTTTATTACTGGCAATATTGAATGATAGATGCTGGTTTGTTGTAATATGGTTTGTTGCTTTTTCCATGTCTTTCTAAGAAATGTTAATGATCTGTTCCTTTCCCACATTCATCTAACAGTAATACATCTCGTCTTAGTTGTTCCATAATTTGCTCTACTCACTACTTCCAAGGTGGAACTCTGCTTGTTCTCTTCATTTCATTTGTTACTCTACGTATTTGTGGTAACACTTTATCCACTATTAATTTAGCTGCACAATAACATATCCTATTTATTTTTGCTACATCCCATAGGTTTTTCTTATGTTGATCTGTTTTATCAGTCTTCTTACATATTGGGTCTGATTTACTTCCTTTAATCTATTTCCTTCTTATTGAATGGGCGATCCATAGATCGCATCCGGACTGGAGAATGTTAACATACAAGTAATGCCCACTAAAAATGAGTCCAATGACTCACGGCAGCATATCAAGTTGCTGTGGAGCTCAGAACTGGCAAAACCTAATGGCTGCCATTATTTTACACTCACTAAGCAACACATCACCTGTTTAGTGTGTGTAAAATATACTTAAAAAAACAAAATTGTGTGTGCGTTTATGTCTGTGCATATGAGTGTATGCAAGCATGTGAGTGAAAGCAAGCTCGATTGAACCATTATTTTACACTCGCTAAGTAGAGCTTTTGCCTTTTATTGAGTGTAAAAACTAAATATAACAGAAACTAGTGTGTGTGTGTGTGTGTGTGTGTGTGTGTGTGTGTGCATGTTTTTGTTTGTGTGGGTGTTTATGTTTCTGTCTGTGTGTGAGATTGCATACTTGCATGCATGAAAGCAAGGTGTGTGTGTGTGTGTGTGTGTGTGTGTGTGTGTGTGTGTGTGTGTGTGTGTGTGTGTGTGTGTGTGACAAAGCGAATGAAGAGTGAGAGTGATCAAGCACTGGCAGCATCAGCACTGAGGAGGTTTACGACTCTCATCTCTTAGATCAAGTTACCTGGATAAAGCCTAAAATAAAGGGGAAACAAAGGCTCAAAACAGAAACATTACTGTTAAAAAATCACAATGTTGCTTAAATAATAGTTGTGCTAGCATGCATTTTCTGAAGTGCAAGTGTGTGTGTGTGTGTGTGTGTGTGTGTGTGTGTGTGTGTGTGTGTGTGTGTGTGTGTGTGTGTGTGTGTGTGTGTGTGTGTGTGTGTGACAGGAACAGACAGTGAGATCAATGGACCAGTGGCAGCAGATAAGAGGTTTGCATACCTCTTGACCTTTTAGCTCAAGAAATCTGGATAAAGTCTGAAATAAAGGGAGGAACAAAGGCTCAAAAATAGGAACATATTTCAAATGTTATTCTTGCAAAAATCATAAAGTAAGTTAAACAACAGAATTTGTGTTAACATAAATTTTCTGAAGGAAATAAAGTCTGACAGTCAAATGTATGTTATTATTTATTGACTTCAATCCCCAATGACTGGCAAGAAACCACACATTTTAGCAGTAAGGGACCAAAAAATAAAGCAAATGTCTAGTTGTTTTTTTTTTAAATGAGATATTTTGGATGTAAAATGCTTTCTCCAACACCATTTACATATACTACAGAAACTTTAAAACATTAGGCAGAGGAAATATTTTACATCAAAAATATAAAAAACAATAATATAGTAATAAAAGCTATTGATAAGTAAGTAAAAGACAACGATTTTAAAGACAGCCCATTCTCTAAGCACAATAATATCTTTTAGGGTGTGTGTTATTGTGTAAATAACACATTTCAAAGGGTATAGTGGCCCACTGCCACCACAAGCAGGTGTTATTTACACAATAACACACACCCTGTTGAGCATTATTGCTTACATATACCGTTGTATGCCAAACCATCTCCATAAAGTCAAGCAGATTTCCCTTAGATAATTTTCTCAGGGCTGAGAGCATCTTCTTTGCTATCTGTTTTCTGTGAGTCTACCAAAAAATTTCCAGAACATCATCCTGTGGCATTTCCTCTTCAGACACATGCAGTTCCATCTGACGCTCCTCCATATGTAAACCTATTGTCCCATCATGCCACAACATTATTTGTGTCGTGTTTGCACTGTCTCTTTCCACTGCTGAGCAACTTCAACTGAACTTTCATGTTAGTCTCCTACAGCAGGATACAAAACATCACTCTTTGCTATATCTTCTGCAGATGTTTTCGATTCCATCCGTCTCCCACTCCCTCATCTGGGGACCCACTGGTCCATCATGTTGCGATAAGGCTTGTGTTGAAGTTTCCACACTAAAATCTTCTCTTTGCAGATGGTTCATCAATTCCGTTTCTATTTGTTAAACTTCTGCCTTACTGATCTTCTTTTCTACATTCTCATCTTTTTTGTATTGTGATATTTTCCATATCTGGATGCCGTTGCATATATTTCTCTTCAAATATTTTTTGTGGCTGCTTTTTTTTCTATTGATTAATTTGGCTTTCTCCTTTGTATAAATATTGTACCCCATCATACCTCTTTAGGCCAGATTCATAATGGTTACCACAAATTATAATACTATGTGTACACTTAGGGTGGTATTCATAGTCGGTTGTACTATGTGTACACTTAGGGTGGTATTCATAGTCGGTTGTACTATGTGTACACTTAGGGTGGTATTCATCGTAGGTTGTACTATGTGTACACTTAGGGTGGTATTCATAGTCGGTTGTACTATGTGTACACTTAGGGTGGTATTCATAGTCGGTTGTACTATGTGTACACTTAGGGTGGTATTCATAGTCGGTTGTACTATGTGTACATTTAGGGTGGTATTCATAGTCGGTTGTACTATGTGTACACTTAGGGTGGTATTCATAGTCAGTTGTACTATGTGTACACTTAGGGTGGTATTCATAGTCGGTTGTACTATGTATTATTTGTACACTTAGAATCGGTTGTACTATGTGTACACTTAGGGTGGTATTCATAGTCGGTTGTACTATGTGTACACCTAGGGTGGTATTCATAGTCGGTTGTACTATGTGTACACTTAGGGTGGTATTCATAGTCGGTTGTACTATGTGTACACTTAGGGTGGTATTCATAGTCGGTTGTACTATGTGTACACTTAGGGTGGTATTCATAGTCGGTTGTACTATGTGTACACCTAGGGTGGTATTCATAGTCGGTTGTATTATGTGTACACTTAGGGTGGTATTCATAGTCGGTTGTACAAATCTGATAGGGGTGTTCCTGATACCTACGAGTCAGCATAGCAAAGGTGCCATCCATTTATGCTAATGCACAAGGCCTAAAAAATAATGAGATGTAAATGAAAAGTTTTATAAAACACAGTATTCTAATGAGGTGTATTTGCAGTTAGTAGTCCGACATCCCTCCTGTAGCACATTCATTACCTAATGCGGTTCTTCGCCTATGATATTGGAGTTACAACCAGTGAAATTGTTTGTCTAAGTATATACAAGCACTTCCCTGAAATTCACATAAATTATTTCCCCCAGCAACCCCATTCATTAGTTTGTATTAAGTATGCACAAGCACTAAAATGACAAAATAAATTATTTTGCCCAATGTTCACTTTAGCAGTCTGACCATGAGTGAGCAAGCACTACCCTGACATGCAAATGAATTATCTCCTTGAACAATCCCTTCAGTAACATTTCCTAGTATGCACAAGCACTGACATGAAGCATTCGCCCTAGTGACAGCTTCAGTAACATGCCCTGGTATGCACAGGCACTAAAATGAATATTTCATCTAAACAACCCCTTCAGTAAAGTGTCCAGGCATGTACAAGAACTAAAAATAGCCATTTTACCCCAGTGACCCCTTCAATAAAACGTCCAGGTATGCACAAGTATGAAAATAATACATTTACCCGAGCGAGCCCTCCAATACAAATGTTCAGGTATGCTGAAACACCATATCAGCAACTATCACATCTCTGAACCTGATTGAAAAATGGTTGCTTTCCAGCATAATTTCAGGGCAATTTACATACTTTGTATGTAAATAAGTTCATTATAGATTCATTTCTATGACTCAAACTCATGCACATACATGTAAACCACCTTAACAGGGTAGAAGCTGTCTTCCTATTGGTTAAATCATGTTACACATTTCTGATCTTGTACACAAAAAGTGGTCCACACTTCTGTAGTCATCCTGACAGTGCAGGATTTGTATAATTTTGTAGCACCACCCTTCGCAGATCACTGCAACAAGTAAACAAAGCCCTGGACTATGGGTTGTCATTGTATTCAGAAAGTGTACACTTTGTGGTAACCTTTATGAATCTGGCCTTTCTTCTTTCCAATGCCCATGTCTTTTATATACCTTTCAGAAATCTCAGGGTTTTGTTCCTTATATTTTTGCACACACTCTGTTGCCTCTTTTTCCAGGTAGCCCAATGTTTCTTTCTCTGTGCAATGTTTTTCATTGATTTATTGTATTAATGAATTTACATTTTTATTTGTAATGTTTTGCAGTTTTTCATGTACAATTTTTTCCTTTCCTCTTATTTCTGTCTATATATCTTCTGTCTGGAAATTCTGGACTTCTTGAAAAATAGTATACTTTTTCCTTATCCTCAACAGTCCACTTTGTCAGCTCTGTGCCTTGTTTTTTGGCCTGTCAGTTTTTTGTGTTTTTTTGTAGACCACTTTTTTCTGCTGGGGTGGGGGTTTACCGTCCCCCTGCGCCTGGTCTTAACCTGTGCTAAGAATGTTTCCATGTCATAAAGACTCTGTATTGCTTTTTTTCCCCACTCCTAACATCAGAGAATTCACCAGTATTGGGCACTTTTTTTTCTCCTGAGACCTGTGCACCCTGTCTTCTTTTTCACTTTTTAATGATCCTATCAAAGAATGTCATTTAAATGCTTTTAAAGTTGCCCCACTAGTTTTTCTGCTATGTTGGGTAATGTTAGCCTTTCATCTTTCAAAATGCTGCGCTTGAGTGTTCCCCAATGGAGAATCATGCAGCAGATTCACCTAATTAACAGATTTTTTTTAAATGGTAAGGCTGTGAGTACAACCAGATCTTAGGAAAAGCCAGACTTCAGATGTAAACTTTGCAGGAATGTAAGACTATTTTTTAAGGACGCCAAAGTAATTTAAATAATTATTTATCTATTTCTTTGGTAAAGAAAGAAAAGGTAAAAGGGCATCTTATGAAAAATATACAAAACTTTTGGCCTGAATCTAATTTCAATTGTCATCAATTATTGCTCTAACTGAATGAAAATATAATACTGCCATTTGATGTTGTCCTGTAATAACTCAGTTATAGCTGTAAAATTAAGTCTTGTTCATTCTTACAACATATAGTACTGATTGAGTCCAGTTGATGCCAAGCTTAGTCAGCAAATTATTTGAAGGAGAGCAAACATAGTTAGTGATAATTTATATTTATTAAACATAGACCTAGCCACCTTAGTAAGTAAGACAGTGCTTTGAAAATGGTATTAAAATGTTGAAATATTTTTACAAATTTAGTCAACATAATACCTGGTAACTTCTTATATGTTCACTTGGAATGCCATCAAACATAAGGAATGTTTCACCTTTCTTGAATGTATTACTTATAATTATAGCGTTTTCATTATAACAATTTGTACTAATTCTTCAGCTTTGTAGTTAGATAGGTATTTGTCTGCTGCAACAAAGATAATCTAAGATTCAAATATCTGAACATATAGAATCGGTACTGAAACACTGCTCTTCAATGTAGCTTAAAAGGTACATAGGTATATGCTAGGCTAATGACCACCAGGGCCTTTATAAGCCTAGCCATGCAACCTAAATGAATTGCGTCCCTGTGTATCATGGGTGTTTATTAGGAGGGGTATGATAGGAAGTTACAAAAGGTTATTTGGGGAGCAGTTATGTTATTTTGAGCACAATTATTGTCTGCATCTGTCTATCAGAGACATGGGAGAAAGACCCAGTGAGAATTTCTGATTTCCCATGCATTGATCAAGACTATGCTTAAACAGGGTTAGGGATGGACAGGGAGGCAGTTCCAGAGTATAGGAATACTCTGAGACACACATCCATCTCACCAACATGTCCAGTTTTGTTGTGAGAAAAATGTAAATCATTGGATATAGTAGTTCTAATGCTATTCATTTGTGGATGTGAAAAAAGTCCATCAGAGCTGGATCTGAGGATGTCTTATGTGCAAGGCATAGATCACCTCTCAATAACCTGTAGGAGACTGAGTATAAAGATAGACGATCCATATACCACAATGTGCTTATTTATTTATTTATTTATTTATTTTACATTTGTTAACCGGGAGAGTCCGACTGGATACATGTCCATTTTCAGCGGAGGCCCGGGGAGAAAAGCTCCAGGTACATAACAGACATATGAACATTGTTAGTGCAAAAAAGGAAGATAGTTGAGTTCTAAATACAATATAAAGATACATCACATCTTGGGAAAAAAATAACAGCAGCATATAAAAAACATAGGTCAGTTACAAAGGCGAGCCTTGTTAAAAAGCGGTTAAGGATAGTGAGGTAAGAGAAGGGTAAATGATAGTGGTTAATCAGGTTTGGAACAGGGACATTGCCAGAGAGTATTGAGATGGGGTTTAAGCTTTTTTTGAATTGTAGGAGTGAAGGTTCTGAGGTGAGCATGGTCGGTAGGGAGTTCCACATTTTACCTACAAAGTTTGAGAATAGAGAATCCCCAGCAGAATTATTGGCTTTGGTAGTTTGAGCTAAGATCTTATTGGAGGAGCGTAAAGATTGCAGGTTAATATAGGGTGAATGATGTTTTTCAGAGCTGGTGTTTTCTCTGGGTGATACAGTATCTGGTGAGCCATTTTGAGTTGGTTGAAATGGAGTTGGCTGGAAAACTCTAACCACCCTAGTTGCTTCAAGTTAGTGCAGTGGTGCGTTCTAAAGGTGGAATTTGTGGCAAATCTAGCTATGTGATTTTAACAAGAAGCAAGTTTGTTAAGGGTTGTCTTGTTTAGGTTTGTAAAAAGGGGGGAGGCATAGAAAAGAGTTGATAGTAGGTGTATGCTGGCAATTGTAATTTTAGCGTGAGGAGTGAGAAAGTGTTTTACTTAAAGAGAGAGCCAAGCTTTTTATTGACGGTTTTTATGGTTAGATTGAAATGGGTGTCAAATTTAAGGGAGTTATCAATGGTAACACCTAATAGCTTTGTGTGAGCTTCTGGTGATATAGTGATTCCATTGGAGGATGTAATAGAGAATGTGGAAGGAAGAGTCTTGTTAGTGGGTGAGAAAGTAAGTAGTTTTGTTTTATTAGGGTTGAGAACTAGTTGACGACTTGAGAACCATTTTTCTATTAGGTTGAAGGTGTCTTGGGTTGAAGCAGTGAGGTCTGCCAGGTTGGAGGCAGTGCTGATGATAGTCGAATCATCTGCATATTGAATGCATGTGGCATGGGGGTTGATTGTGGGCAGGTCATTAACAAAGATGGTGAAGAGAAGAGGGCCAAGAATAGATCCTTGGGGAACTCCAAGTGTAACAGGTAGGCATGTGGATAATTTGTCCTGCCATAGAACAGCCTGTTGCCTATTGGACAGGTAGGACTGGAACCATTTCAGCGTGGAATTGCTGAGTGATAGTTTTTTTAATGTATGGAGGAGTTGAATGTGGTTCACCATATCAAAGGCCTTGGAGAGGTCTAAGAAAAGAGCAGATGATAGTTTATTATTGTTTCTGAAGATATTGATGGTATTAGAAAAGGATAGTAGGGCTGATGTGGTACTGTGATTTGGCCTGAAGCCATGTTGGGAGTTGGCTAGAATTTTATTTTTGGTGAGGTGTTCCATCAGTTGTTTGTGGACACACTTTTCCATAATTTTGGCCAGGGGTGAGAGTATAGCTATAGGTCTGTAGTTGGTTAGCTCTAGTGAGCTACCACCTTTATGGAGAGGAATAATGTGGGACATTTTCCATATGGAGGGGATGAAGGCTTCTGACAAGGTACAGTTTATGATTATGGAGATGGGATAGGAAATGGCCTCAGCTGCTTTTTGCAGAAACTCAGCTGGGAGAAGGTCAGCTGCTAGCATAGTGGGTTTTAGTTTTTTAAGAAGAGATGTTATAGAGGATATGGGTACTGGATCGAAGGTAAATAGATGATCTGATGTAGTTGTAGTATTCTGCTGGCATGGGTAGTGGAGTGGGCTGGTTGTTTGTTTGAATTGTGTGGCCAGGGATTGTATAGTTTCTGTGAAGAAACTATTGAATGTGTTAGCAATGTTTACAGGGCACTGTTGTTTGCAAGTTGTTGGAGTGGGGGTGGTTGCCTGGCCTGGGTGCAGGAGCTTGTTTAAGCCTGCCCAGAATTTTTGTGGATTATTAAGGTGTTTGTGTTGGAGGTGGAGGAAGAAGTTTTTTTTATCATTTAAGATCATTCTTTTAGTTTCATTTCTAAGTTGCCGGAAGGTTTGGTGGGAGTGTGGGTCTTTAGAGGTACGCCATGTGACCCACATCTTGTTTCTAGATAGGATTTTGGATTTTGTTTCCTTAGAGAGCCATGGTGCAGTTTTGGTTTTAGTTCTAATGGACTGTATTGGAGCATGGGAATCTAGAATCTTGAGGAAGGTGGTGTTGAAGTAGATAACTGCCTCTTCAAGAGGAAGAGACTTGAGTATTGTCCAGTTGTGGGCTTTAAGTTCAGTTTGAAAAATGGAGGCATTGAATTTATTATTGTTCCTGATTTTTTTTATGGTTGTAAGAAGGGGGGTGATTTTCTTGAATTTGATAACATAGGTGAGTAAGTGATCACTCATGTCCTCTGGGTGAGTACCTGCTGAGTACTGGTCAGGATCTTTATTAGTAAGGATCCAGTCTAGGATGCTGTCTTTGTTTTGGGGTTTACCTAGTCTGGTAGGAGTGGATATGACTGAGAAAAGCCATGTAGATTTATGCTGCTAGATGGGGAGCTAGATGAGAAGGAATTCCAATCTATGTTGAAGTCACCTAACACTATGGATTCCTGGGGGTGAGTTTGAGTTAACCAGTGGAGAACGTCCTCTAAGGTTTTGTTATTATTGTTGCCTGGGGGATGTAAATACATGCTATATTTATGCTTTTATGTTTGTTTGGTTGAAGTTTTACAAGTAGAATTTTGACATTGTTTGTTAGAAGGGGTTATGGAGAGGCAAGGGAGATTTGTAATGTATTTTTGTAGAGTATGGCTACACCGCCACCTTTAAGAGTTATTCGGTCTGCTCTTAGTATATCATACCCTGGTGGGTTTATCTGTGTGTCTTTCGTACTTGGTTTAAGCCAGGTTTCTGTGAGACATAGTAGGTCTGGGGAACAAGTAGCTAAAAGGGCATGTAGGTTGTGAATCTTATTGTTTACACTTCTGATGTTTAGATGACAGGTCAGAAGAGAGTTAAAGGGTCTAGAGTTTAGACTGAGAAGTGGAGGGGAGGATAGGGTGGAATTAGAATTGAGTGGAGGGGAAGGGCCAGGGTTGGTGTAGATATCACCATCTGTGGCTAGTCTGTGATTCAGAGTGGTAATGAATTTGAGGGCTTTGAGTAGAAGTTTGTAGTAATGTTTATCATTTGGCCTAATATTGGTAGGTTTGATAATTACATAGCGTTCGAGTTCTAACAAGGAGGGTGAGTAGGGAGTTGAGTCATGGCCTCTGTTGTTAATTATGGGGGAGGGGTTGGTTTGGTAGCCTGGGTGGTGGAAGCCTATGTAAGACCAGGTTTCATATAGAGTAGCTAGGTAAGGGTAAGAGACAAGTAGGAGGGGAAAAAGAGTTAGTATGATAAGCTTCCTGGGTGGTGTCATATTCCGTTTGATCTTAGAGGGCAGTAGTGAGGTACAGGAAGTTAGTGGACAGTAGGGGGAGTGGTTTGGCATTATAAAAGTACGAGTACTGGGAGCGGGTGGGAATAGGGGGCAGGGCGGAGCGGGGTTTACACTAAGCCACTAGAGCCCAGGTTTCAAGATGTAACTCCTGAATAATTAACTTGCAGGTGAGTAATCTCGTCTAAACAAACATCAGGTTCAATTCCTATGCTTTGGGAGCTTGTTTTTAAAATTTTATAGCTGTTTGCCTTAGTTTTAGAGTGTGTTCTGTAGTTTAAGTGGAGTATATGCAAACAAGCTTGGATTTTTTGTTTGGGTAAGCCTAGGGAGATTCGTGCTAGTGCTGAGGACCCTTAAATAATACTTTACTTTAAAGTCTATACTAAAATGACCAGATAATGACCTGTTTTGTTTTTATAGGTTGTGGGCAATAGTAGAGTAGTCGCTCGAAAAGGGCAAAGTTCTTTTCTGCCTCACGCTGTGCAGGGGAAGACCTGGGAGGGATAGAGAGAGAGCTTGATTTCAGACGCAGTCAGAAGCAGCTGTGTAGCTTAAACAACATTAGACTACCCGAGGAAACCCTAAACTATGTTAGTAAAATCTTTACATATCTTTGCATATAGCATAAATCATTATAACACATTACCATTTTACTGCAACAGTGCCTTATGACTGAGAGTCAAAGAATGTTGAATGTTGAATATCCTGCTTCTCAAAAAATATACAGAAGGCTCTCAATTTTCACTCTAATGAACAGCTCTGCAAAGAGCTTGTCATACTAAAGTCTGGTTACCAAACACATTTAGCTATAGAGACACAACTTAGCTTTAAAGAAACAAGTAGCTACAATATTCATGCCATTCAATAGTGCATTATGTAACTATGTAGCAAAAAAGAGTTACATCAGTTACTATTAAATCACACAATTCAACTTAAATACATTTAACAGTCTATTAGGAACAATGAATAACAGCTTAATTGTGCTTATGCCCTGAATTCTCATGGTAAGGAACATCTGTGGGCATTCTAACTGTTGCATATGTCTGGTCTCATCAATCTCGACTATCTGGCTCCTGTCAGCCAGTGAGTTATCAAGCAGTTGATGCCCAGCTCAGTGAGTTGTTGACTATACCCACATGAGGTATGATATCAAACATCTTAGTCAGGTCAAGGTTGGCAGTATGTATGTTTTCCTCTCATACATTGCCTTAGTGACCTTCTCAAAGAAGTCCACCAGGTTTAGTAGGCATGATCTTCCTTTGACAAAGTCAGACTGGGTTGGGTGCAATTTCTGAAGGTTGCCTAAGTCTTTTATGATCATTTCCATGATAATTTGTTCCATGACTTTACATGTTGGACTAGTCAGACTATGCTTAGCCTGGAGCCTTATCTTACAATTTAAAACACACTTAAAAGTGTCCATGACATTTCAGCAATAAAGACATCATTCTGATATATATCTTCAAATTCTGTGAGTTGTTCCACAGAACAAGGCTCAAAACCCTTTAATGTTATCAAGCCTTCCTCCAAGCTGCCCCTTTTCTCAGAATGTCCAGATTTGTGCCTCATATTTTTAGTGTGTTTCTCTTAAAATTTGTGTTTTTCTGAGAAATCTCTGAGGATTGACGTCACTAAATAATGACATAGATTTGAGTTTCAGACTTTATATCATTCAGTACATGTATGCATGTTAAAACAAATCCTGTTATTCTAGCAATCTTTTAAGTTCATAAGAGATTGAGAGGTTATGTTATCAAGTATAACAATTACCAAGGATAACCATAAGTCCTTTTACAGCTACATATGTAGCCTAAAAGGTAGAACCCAACCATGTGCAGAACTAGTGACTAGTGGTATCATATACACTGATCCCACAGAGATAGAAAATCGGCTAGTGGATAGGTTTGGCAAAATTTTTAACCCCCCCATCCCCTTCAAATCTATCACAAACCTTGTCCCAACCCCACACCCTACATATCTGAAGAACAGGTCATCAAAGCTTTGTGAAAGACAAAAGACACAGCCTCTATGGGACCAGATGGCATCCCAGGCTGTCATCTAACGAGGCAAAAATATGAACTAGTATCACCATTAAGTACCCTTTTCAGTCATAGTCTAACCACAGGTTTGTTCCTGTGGAATAGAGAACAGTAACAGTTATTCCCCTCCACAAAGGGGTCTAGCAACAGACCTGGAGAATTACAGACCCATAGGCCTGACCAGCCTCATCTGCAAGGCCATGAAACGTATCACTATGGGCCTAATAAATAAAGACATAAGCGACCTCCACACCCTGGATCCTACCCAGTTTGGCTTCCTCAAGGGCAGATCTTGCCTGTTAAATCTTGTGGATTTTTTTGGAAAATGTAACCGGGGCCATTGATGAGGGCAAGTCTGTGCACACAGCAAATCGCAACTTGGCAAAGGCTTTCAACACAATCCCACACTCAGACATTACCAACAAACTTAGCAAACTGAATGTAAACCCCTTCGTTGTAAGATGGGTTGATAACTGGCTCACAAACTGGACACACACACTATCAAAGTGGGTGATTCCACATCAACCAGCAGACCTGTTACCAGTGGGGTGACACAGGTGTCAGTGCTGGGCCCCCTACAGTTTGGTATATACAGTACTTCTCAGTAGTCGAGGTCAAAACTAAGGGGTTGTGGCTGACCAAATCTGCAAATGACTGCAAACTGGGTGCATTTATTGAATCCCCAAATGATGTCAGTATACTCCAGGAGGGTGTTATGCAGACCAACGAATGGTGTCTTGGTCACGGTCACAAATTGAATGCAAAGAAATGTATCATTATTCCCTTCACACAATGTCCCTTCACACTATCACATCAACAAAATATCCCAAGTACTACCCATGAAGTGGTAAGGGACTTGGGTTCACAAGTTAACCATGACTTTAACTTCAACAATCATGTATCTACTGCAGAAAGGAAGGATTTCTACATAGCACACTCGATTAATAAAGGCATAAATAACCCCTCTATTCTCAGCACTAATCTGGCCCATAATTGTGTATAACGCCCCGTTCGACATGTACTGTACAAAGCACCGGCAGCAATTGGGGAGAACTCAGAGGTTTCTAACAAAGAAGATCAAAGGACTCCAACATGTGCCATACACAGACTAAAGTCCCCTGTCACTTTACTCTGTATCATATAGACTTCTTGGGGGAGACTTATGTCTGGCTTGCAGAGCAATCTCAGACCCAAACCTAATGAATTTACTGCATATCCCTAAATTAAACGTGACTAGGGTCACAAGTTCCAGGGATCTAAATATAGCCTGCAACTTAAATAGGACATGCTGGAGGGACAGATTTATCTCCCAGCAACTGCCTCGTGTTTGGAACAGGCTACCTAGTCATGTGAAACAGTGCATCTCTTATTTTTCTGAAAGAAAGACAAAGATGATTTAAGGCAAGAGCAGAAGTACATTAAACTAGTTAAGTTGACTTATCAGTGTCTCAGGTAGATGCAGGCTGTCCACTGGACCGTGAATGAAATGCATCATAGAAGATTGGGAGAATAATTTATCTTGTGCATATAATGGCCCACCCTGTAAGTTCAAGTTTTATATTTGGTTCTGCTGCTGCTTTCCCATGTGCATATGTGCTACATGGAAGGAGGAGGTTTTCCTGTGACTAGTAAGGTTGTCTTTCTCTCCAGGTTATGTCCATAGTGGCATCACATTTCTGTCTCCAGTCATGAAATCATCAGCAATCCTTCCTTCTCCATGGCAGCATACTCCATGCATGAGCATTTTGGGCATTTCTTAACCATGACTCTCTCATTACCCCATCACACTGACATTGTTTTGATGAAATAGGAAGAGGGGTGGAATGTGTATAGAGCTGGCTCTAGTAGCTACCTATATATTTAAAGGTGGATATGGTATCAGTGTGGCTGTTTTAGTGAATTAAAAGGGGGGGTGGGATGCATACAGAGCTGAGTCTAATAGATCCCTATATATCTAAAAGTGGATATGGTATTAGTGTGACTGTTTGGTTGAATAGGATGGACAATTGAATGTGTATAAAGCTGAATCTAGTAGCTGTCTATATACTTAAAGTGGATAGGATATATGTGTGGCTGCATTTGTGAGAAAGGATGGGCATGGAATGTGTGTAGAGCTGAGTCTAGCAGCTACCTATATATTTAAGGGTGAGTATGGAACCACCTTTAGCTCATCAAAACAATCACACTGATACTGTATCCACTTTTAACTATATAGGTAGCTGCTAAACTAAGCTATATACACATTTTACACATTTTCTACCTTTCGAAAACAGACACACTGATACCATGTGGTTTAGTACTAAATTCAGGTCTACACACATTTTACCCCTTCCTAGTTCACAAAAACAGCCAAACTAATTGCATATCCACTTTTAAAGAAATAGGTAACTACTAGACTCAGCTCATTACACATTCCATCAACATCCAAGCTGACCACAACTGACACACTTATCCCATATCCACCATGAAATATTTAGGTAGTATCCAGACTCAATTCTGTACATATTCCATCCTCCAACCAAGCTCACCAAAACAGCCACAGTCTTACCCGAGCCATTCTTAAATATAAAGGCAGCTACTAGACTCAGCTCTTTACACATTCATTTACTATTCCTGTCCCACCAAAACTGTCACACTAATACCACATCCACTTTTAAATATATAGGTAGCTACAAGACTCAGTTGTATGGACATCCCATTCCCCCTTCCTACCTCAGCAAAACAACCATACTTATACCATATCTACCTTTTTTATATATAGGCAACTACTAGAATCAGATTTATATGCATTCCACCCTCCCCTTCCTACTTGATAAAAAACAGCCACACTGATACCATAGCTACCTTTATTAATATAGGTTGCTAATAGACTCTGCTAAGTACACATTCCATCCCCCTTTATAGGTCACCAAAACAGCCGCACTAATACCATATCCACTTTTATATATGTGGGAAACTTATAGATTCAGCCATACTATAAGAAGCTTCTAAACTCAACTGTATACACATTCCATCCCTGTCCTACCTCAACAAAACAGCCAAATAACATATTGGGCCGGATTCACGAAGGCTTGCACGGAGTCTAAGAGTAGTGTAAGACTCCATGCAGCCTTCTCGATCCAGGAACAGCCCAAAATCCGTGTAAGAGACAAGCTAAAATGTCTCTTACATGGAGTGGGCGTGGATAAGCTAATCACCTCACTTGCAGCCGAATGGCATGCAAATGAGGATGATTAGCGATCCAGGAAGCCCAGAACAGCCCGTGTAAGAGCTGTTTTAGCTACAGAAATGTGCTCAGTTGACAACTGAGTACGTTTCTGCAAAAACCGCAATGGAGCCATGTCAGCTCCAAATAAAGGGTGCATATGTGTCAGGCAGCATGCCAATGGCCAAATATGTGGCCATTGGCAAGGTAACCTGATGCAAAAATATTAAAAATATAATTTTTTTTTTTTTTGGGCTGCACTGTATAAAACATAAAAATGAAGGTTATAAACCCACAAATGTGGGTTTTATGCAATACATGGAATTTCAATGCAGGGACCAGCAGACCAAAAACAACATGGCCACCGTGTAGTGCTTACTAAGGGGGGAAGCTGAGTCTAAGAGATGTAACTAAGCATTAGTAGGCAATCTGATGCAAATGAGTGTTAGGATACTGAATTCCACTGTCACATAGCAAATGAGCACATTCTGAGTAGTGTAAGAGTTACAGAAGGGGGAGGAACAGAGTAGGATGTAGGTGACATCACAGGGGGGAATGGTAGAAAAAAATGCAGTTCATTGGAGGTCAGAGTTACATGACAGATGTCAGACAGATATCATGGAAAGAGGTGTGCCACTAGATAAGCATGAGAAAGTCAAGAAATGGAAGGTGTACACTGTTGCCTACACCAAAGTTTCTTGCTGGGCGTGCATGCGCACGTGTGCACGCCATGAAGCGCGAGTAAGACAGTGTGTGCGCGTGTAAGGCAGACTGAGCATGTGGGAGCGTGTTGGGAGATGTTTAACACTGTTTGCGCGGGTGTGCGTGCGTGTAGGGCAGACTTAGCATGTAGAAGCCTGTTGGCAGAGCTGTAACACTGTTTGAGTTTGTGTGCGCATGTTTTAACCCGAATAAGACGATTCTGAGCCGTGTAAGCATGTGTGCGCGCGTGTAAGCCACTGTGAGCGTGTTTCTGCTGGTATACACGTTGCTCCCCCCTGAGGAAAAAGAAAGGAAAAAGGAAGCAACAGAATTAGTAGGAAGCTAGCAGGTAATACTGCTGGAGCTAGCAGGTGAAAACAATTAGAAGCAGGCAATTAGACAGGCAGAATAGTAGCTCAGCCCAACACTTAAAATCTGCAAACAGCAGTGCAAGATGTTTCTCTCAAGAGACACTGCAAGACAGGAGTAAGCTATTAGAAGTGAAAACTGAAAAAGCTGAACTCAGAGCAGAAATATTAGGGGCTGCCATAGCTGTCATAATGAGACATAGGCGACTTGCTGAGGGTGGTGACAATGCAGATGGTGCCAGACAACCCACAGTGAGGAGACGGAGAAGAGTGTACAGGCCCAGGGTCACCTACCATGGGGTTACATGAGCTGGAGATAGTAGAGCACTATAGAGTGGACAGAGACCTCCTGCAGCAAATAATAGAGCTGTGCAGGCCACGCCTCACACACAGAACCAACAGAGGGTACCTTCCAGAGACCAACTGGTGATATGATGGGGATATCACAGGCATCAGCCTCCAGGGTACTGCACCAGTTCCTGGATGCCATGTCAGCACATGTCGGTGATCATGTATATTTCCCCAATGCCCGTGAGGTATTGGCCAGCAATATGCATCTCTTCCAGCAGATAGTGGAATACCTCGAGGTAGTGGGTGCAATAGACTGCACGCACATACGCATCAAAGCACCAGCCGGTGAGTGGGGTAGGGCATACATCAACCGCAAGGGCTTCCTCTCCGTCAACTACCAGGTCGTATGTGATGCCAAGGGCATAATAATGAATGTGTATGCTGGCTGCCCTGGGAGCTACCATGATTCCCACATCTGGCATTTGACGCAGCTGTACCAGACATTTGCCAATGGGGACATCCCGCACGGACACCTAGTGGGGGATGCAGGTTATGCACTGGAGGCGTGGCTGATGACACCCATCAGAAACGCACACACACCTGAACAGAAATGACATAATGAGGCAGACGCACAAACACGTAATGTAATAGAGCGTGTGTTGGGGCTGCTCAAGTCACAGTTCTGGTGTCTGGACACATCTGGTGGAGGCTTGCAGTACACACCAACTACATGTACCCAAATTGTCATGGTATGTGCTATGCTACATAATATGATCTGGCGAAAACAGCTGCAGCAGGATCAGCATAGGGCCGGGCCAAACAGCCCCCCACCATTGCCAAGGCCATCACAGGCAGAGCGTGACTCGGAGGAGGAACAACCTGAGCCTGCCCCAGTAGGCAGAAGGAGGAGTGCCCAGTATGCCCTGGCCTTGGCAAAGAGGCAAAGCATAGCACATACACTGGCTCAGTAGGAACCCTGGGAATGATACCCCCCTCTGACTCACTCAGATAATAACAGGGATGCCTAAAATGACATGACCTGCTCACAAACATGTACAGGGAGTGTAATATGTGCGTCCAACAGAGGCAGCCCTGCAGCACCACCTGAGGCATGAATGCCATGTGTTAAGTAATGTAACACCATGTACTATATGCACACCTGAGGACCCTGACTAACATCCTACTCTCACCAAGCATCATGCCACAATATGACAATGAGATGATCAAGTGCAATAATTGACTGAAGTATCACAGTTAGTCAAAGGGGATCCAATGTGTGCCAGCCTGGGATGACATGCTGAGCATGACATGATGCTCCACCTGCTAGGACTGGCGTGCACCTATCAGTGCAGGCCATATGGATACTGGCAAAGGCTGTTGCTACCCACAGCGTGCCCTGAATAGGTAAGGCTCAAAACACAAACCTACCTCCATAGGTATCAGAAGGGATAAGAATAAGATAAGGGATAAGTCGAAACAGCAAGATGCATGTAGTCTAAACTCACCCAGTATGGAGAATGTTGATATCTGTGCTGTAACAGAAAACTGAGTCAAGGCTCAAAACAGCACCCTAACACTACCAGGTTACACCTCATACTGTGCTGTACAGCCTCAAAACATGGAACAAGCTACAAAAGGAGGGTGACTAGCAATAATTGTCAAGGATAACCACACCCCCATGTTGGTACCACAACAAGAAGCAGCATGGACAAGCCATGGTCAAGTAACAGTGGCTAAAACTGCCCCCCAGTTTATAGCCTGCTACAGACTACTGTCCCAACACCAGGAACTGCACCTGGCCTATGCTGGAATACATGAATATATCAAGTCCTCCAAACCACATTATATTGGGTGACTGAAAATACCCAGACATAGACTGGGAGCATTATACTAGCTCCAACACTGTAGGACAAAAGTTCATAGAATCCATAAACCAAAATGCCCAGGAACAACGTACCACTCCCACAAGAGGGGTAAGCATACTGGATGTAATAATCAGCAACATGGGTACTGGATGGCAAGATGAGAAGTGTATTGCTCACTGGTAAAACCAGACCATAGAGTAATCACACTGGCTATACAAATCCTGACCACAGTCCCTGGCCAGAAACCACAGTGGAAAACATGTGTAAAGCAATATTTGCACTCCTCCAAACTGATGTGGAATCCATTAAAGGTCCGGTGCAGGTGCAAAATATGGGCCACACCTCAGAACCTGTAATACAGCCATTCCATGAACACTGCCAGGAGTGCTTGGATTATGCAATCCTAAATTAAAACAAGACACAATGCCATACACGCAGGCATCTGGCATGGTGGACACCAGCCATAACCAAACCATGCAAGAGAATGAGGAAGCTACTACATGATAGAGCAAACATAAACAATGAAGTAATCACTGATCAGTAGTACACATACAATCCACTAAGGCCAGCCACAACAAGTTGAATCTGTGAATCTTGAGGCAATGTTACACCTGCCCCAAGTACACAGACAACCCCCAACTCCCCCCAAGAAATACAAATATATGTGAGAGATGCAACCATCTATCCAAACTGGAGGCTGAGCTCCCTCAACTCAGTACTCCCAAAACTAGTCAGGAGGAGAAGGTAACCACACACACACCACAAACACAGTCCCACATAGATCTATCACAATTGCAAACCAAAGACATAAACACAGAAAAACATTCCCAGAGGCACAAATTACAAACACAGCACACCAACAGAGGCCTCTAAAGCAGACACCCAATCAAACAACTTCCAAACATAGCACATGCAACACATAGTACACAAAGCTGGTGTGCCAAACAGTCACAGGCCAGAAGGAGAAACAACATGCCTGATACAGTTGTAATAGGTGACTCCATAGCGAGACACACTGCTGTCCCGCACACCAGACTGAACAAGGGAAAGGGTACAGTAAGCTGCCTGTAGGCTGCCACAATACGCCACATAACACAGGTATGCAGGTTACCCCAAAGCAAGTAGAAATATGATGCAGTCATAGTCCATGCTGGTGTGAATGACCTGAGATGTACCTCCCTAGACTACATGAAAAGAGACATAGATGAGCTCTCTGATTATGTAGTCCAGGCTGGTATGACACTCACCGTTTGCAGCATCCTACCCTTACCAAGAATAATGCCACAGTACAAACACGGAATGATCAGTCATAGCAAGTGGCACACTTACTGGTGTCATTCCAAGGGGATCCAATGTCTGTCTGCTTGGGATGTCATGCTTGACAAGCCACGAGCTGTTCCTGGATGGCTTGCACCTGTTACCCCTGGGCGTCTGGATATTGGATAAGGCTTTTGCCACCTCCATAGAGCCTTTTGTAGGCAAGGCTGAAAAGACTAACCCACCACCCTAGAAAACATAAGTGGAAAGAAACATAAGGGTAATGCTGACCAATGCCAGATGTGTAAACCCCAATATGCATGCTCCCGAGGCCATCCCCAGTATGGAGAACATCGATGTCTGTGCAGTGACAGAAACCTGCTGCAAGCCTCCTGACAGCAGACCAGCACTACCAGATTATACCACATATCATGTGTCATGGCCCCAAAACCTGGAACAAAACATAAAAGGAGGGTGAGTATCCATATTCAGCACAGACACCCATACATCCAGGTAACTGACAATGCACAAGGCATTGGAGTCCACCCATGTGCAACTAACTGTAGGCAAGACTGCTGTACAGTCTGTAGCATGCTACAGACCACACTCTCACACACAGGAACCCCACCCAGCCATCCTGAAGACACTGGACAGTATGAATGTCCCACCAAATACCAAACAAGGTACCACAAATTACCACATAGGTGGTAAACCATTATGTATAGAAGGAGTATTCAGGGACCTAGGGACACAAGTGGACAGTAACCTGTTATGTGACACTCACATTGCCAATGTGGCTAGGAAGACTGTCTACACTGGACACCGTATCATGAAAGGATTCACATCTACATCAACAGAGGTCATTGTGCCCCTATACTGTTCTCTTATCACACCCATAATCTAGTACAATGCCTCATATGGGATGTACCTTACCTGACACCTGCAGCAGTTAGAAAGACCCCAAAGGTACCTCACCAAGAGGATAAAGGGTCTCAAATATATGTCATATGCTGCCTGGCTGTAGACACTCCAGCTGAATGCAGTCACATGCTGCCTACACAGAGGCATTGCATGCCTGTTGTACATGGCCATGCCCAACACAGGAGTAATGGACATGCTCCACCCCAGAAAACTCAAAGCCATCGGAGCTGTGAGAGTGAGAGATGTCATCCTCAACAAATAATGAAATAGGATGTGCTGGAGGGACAGATACATAATCCAGAGGCTCCCCACACCCTGGACCAGAATCCCACTCCATGTTAGGCAGAGCCCCTCACTGACACTCTTCAACAGGAATCTTGCCAAGTGGACGATGATTGTAGAGTTACACTGGGGATCTTCACTGTGTCATGTCCAGACAGAGTCACAGCAAAGCAAACCATAAATGGCCATAATATTCACATTGCAAGGGGTGGCAAAAGCCACACACACTCTGGCTAGGCTAACAAATGCCCAAGGGTGGATAGCCTAGTATGAACCTATGAACCTATGAAGATACAAATTGTACAGGACACTTAGGATAATCCCAAGGCTTTCACAACTGATCGTAGGAACCGTGTTGGGAATTCACAGATACGCTCTGAATCACACAGATATCACAAACAACATACCAAACACACACACATATTGCCAACATACATCCTGACAGGTGCAGTGCAAACCCCCCCCCCCCCAGAATGCAAAATATCTATCCCAGCAGACTGCTGGCCCCCTGACATTGCAGATGCTGAGCTAACAGCCAGCATCTACAAAGCAAAACACACAGCAGCAATGGTATGAGATGGTGTCCTGGGCTGAGTCCAACATGGACTCCAAGATGAATGGAATGCCAAATCACACTACTGCTCAATGTCAGCCTTACCACAGGATATGTAGCCAAAGAGCAGTGTACAACAACAGTGGTCCTTCTCAACAAAGGTGATGCCTGAATGGATACTGAAAACTACCACCCCAGAATCCTGAGAAGCTCGGTCTGCACAGCTATGGAAAGGATCAGCATGTACCGCAGACATAAAGATATTGAGGACCTACTGACACTGGACCCTACCCAGTGTGGCTTTCTTAAGTGCAGATCCTGCCCCTAAACATGTTTGACTCAATTGAAACAGTCATTAAGGTCATTGATGAGGGCAATGTGGTCCACACAGCATAGCTGGACCTTGCAAAGGCTTCTATACAATACCCTATGTGTTCATTATAGATAAGCTCACCAGCTTAAATATAAACCCCTATGTCAGTAGAGGGGTTGCAAACCAGACCAAGGACAGAACAGACATGGTCAGACATGCTGCAGCCATGTTAGACTACAAACCAGATATAACTGGCTTCCCACAAGGCTTGGTCCTGGGATCTCCCTTGTCTGGTATATATGTCCCATAGGTACAGGCCAACATGGAAGGACTGTGTCTGAACATGTTTGCAGAGGACTACAAACTGCTCACCATATATGATCCACCAGCTGACACAAGCATCCCACAAAAGGGCCACATAGAAACAGACAACTGGTGCCATAGCCATGTCAGCAAGCTAATTGCAGAAAAGTGTATAGTCAACCCCCGTGGATATACAGTAAGCGCCCACCAATTACCACATGGGTGTTAACCCATTATGTAGTTAACATGTAATGAGAGACCGGGGGACACAAGGTGATAGATATCCTGCATTGGACAAACATGTGCTGTAGTGTTTACAGAAACATACCATATACCCACCTAATCATGAAGGTTGTCAGATCTAGATAAGGGGAGGTCATTGTGGCTCTGCAGTCATCCTTCATCAGCGTTACAATTGACTACAATAGCCCCTGTGGGATGTACCTCAGCAGACACCTCCATCAACTGTAAAGTCCCCAACAGTACCTCACCAAGAGTATCAAAGAGCTTGCACAGATGCCATGTGTTGCCTGTGTTGCTGGTATCAATAAACATGCTGCACCTTGTACAATCTGAATGGCAGTGAGCTATGCACATGAGAGACCTGAACCCCAGCACTGACTTACATAGGACAAGCTGTACTGCATGATCCATAACACAGAAGCCACCCCCACCCATGAGTAAACTCCCAGTACAGGCTACCCATAGAGACACTTATCGATTTTCCTCAATAGGAATCTTGATGAGTGGATGGGAGATGGTAGCTTTACCCTGGGTATCACTGTCATGTCACAGGTAGACAGAGGCACAGTATACTAACCATGACATATGTCATGGAAAACTCCACTTACAATGCGTGTCGAAGGACAAACACCCTCTCCGACTAGTATTAGAAATGGACTAGGGCACATCGCTAGTGTTTGCAAATGTACACCTATGTTGTGGAATACACTACCAATGTTGGACAAGTCTGGTTTAAGTAGTTCATATCTGAACATAATGCAACATGGTCAGATGTACACAACTGGCCCCTAACCAGGCTGTTGTGCTCACTATGGAAATGTAAAGCAGTGATAGCACTAAAGCCCAGGATACTGTCCACCGCAGTCAAAGTACTGAACCAGTACACCATACAGTACTACAGTGTTAGGTCAGTGTGAAAGGATGTTGACAACTGTATGCAAAGTATCCCATGCAAACCCTGCAGGCACAGTATAATCCTGTTGTGTTCACACACAAAGCAGTTGTACAGTAACTACATAACATGACACACAACACACAACCATAAACGGGAGATATTTGTTGAAGTTCACACTCATCCACAAATGTGGTGGGCTGCAGAGTTCAACATATGGAATGCTCACACTGGGCATGCTCACACTTTGATAAATGAGACATATGTCAGACAACATGCCATGGGAAGGCTGAACTGGGCATGCTCACACACTTAGGCCAAATCTCAGTTTAGCAGTTGGCCACACATATCTGGTATTTTTACGTGTTATTCCAGGAACCAACCACATTACAGCAGTCTGCCCAGTGCACACAGTTAAATGACTACAGAGACATACGTGATATAGTGGATCCCTCCCATATGCAAACATCTTCCACAGATACACAAGTTGTTCATACAAACAGGGAATGCTATGACAATAAAGACGTGCAAACAGTCTATCAGCAACAAATAATGTGCATTTGACAATTAAACATATGGGTGTAGAGGTCAACACTAGGCTGTTTGCCCTAGGGAATGACAGCTTAGCCAGAGTGTGCTTGGCATCTGCCTCCCCACAGGATGCACATTCCCCTTTCTAAACACCGATGATGTCAGCACCCTATAAGTACAGCAGGAGAAAAGAAACCTCCCAGTAATGCGAATAGCACGCTCCGCTAATGCGTCCGTCTCAAGTGTCATAACATAGTTAGGTAGGGATTTGAATCCTGCAATTGCTCAGTGTGTGTGTGTGTGTGGGTGGGTGTGTGTGAGTGGGGTTGGTGTGTGTGCAAGTCTGTGGGAGAGAAATGTCCCTTTTGGCAACTTGGAAAACACACTACAGGATGCACATTTCCCTTTCAAAACACAGATGATGTCAGCACTCTATAAGTATAGCAGGAGAAGGGAAACCTCCCAGTAATGCGAATAGCGTGCTCCACTAATGCGTCCGTCTCAAGTGTCATAACATAGTTAGGTAGGGGTTTGAATCCTGCAAGTGTGTGTGTTTGGCTGAGGGGGGTTAGTGTGTGTGCGAGGGAAATGTCCCTTTTGGCAACTAGGAGAACAGATTACAGGATGCACATTCCCCTTTCTAAACACTGATGATGTCAGCACCCTATAAGTATAGCAGGAGAAGGAGAACCTTCCAATAATGCAAATAGTGCGCTCCGCTAATGTGTCCGTCTCAAGTGTCATAACATAGTTAGGTAGGGGTTTGAATCCTGCAAATGGTAAGTGTGTGTGTTTGGCTGAGGGGGGGTTATTGTGTGTGAGGGAAATGTCCCTTTTAGCAACTAGGAGAACAGACTACAGGATGCACATTCCCCTTTCTAAACACTGATGATGTCAGCACACTATAAGTACAGCAAGAGAAGGGAAACCTCCCAGTAATGCAAATAGCGTGCTCTGCTAATGCGTCCGTCTCGTGTGTCATAACATAATTAGATAGGGGTTTGAATCCTGTAAATGGTAAGTGTGTGTGTTTGGCTGAGGGGATTAGTGTGTGTGAGGGAAATGTCCCTTTTGGCAACTAGGAGAACAGACTACAGGATGCACATTCCCCTTTCTAAACACTGATGATGTCAGCACCCTATAAGTACAGCAAGAGAAGAGAAACCTCCCACTAATACGAATAGCGTGCTCCGCTAATGCGTCTGTCTCAAGTGTCATAACATAGTCAGATAGGGGTTTGAATCCTGCAAATGGTAAGTGCGTGTTTTTGGCTGAGGGGGGTTAGTGTGTGTGAGGGAAATGTCCCTTTTGGTAACTAGGAGAACAGACTACAGGATGCACATTCCCCTTTCTAAACACTGATGATGTCAGCACCCTATAAGTACAGCAAGAGAAAGGAAACCTCCAGTAATGCGGATAGCGTGCTCCCTAATGCGTCCGTCTCGAGTATCATAACATAGTCAGATAGGGGTTTGAATCCTGCAAGTGTGTGTGTTTGGCTGAGGGGGGTTAGTGTGTGAGGGAATTGCCCCTTTTGGCAACTAGGAGAACAGACTACAGGATGCACATTCCCCTTTCTAAACACTGATGATGTCAGCACCCTATAAGTACAGCAAGAGAAGAAAAGCCTCCCAGTAATGCGAATAGCGTGCTCCGCTAATGCGTCTGTCTCGAGTGTCATGACATAGTCAGATAGGGGTTTGAATCCTGCAAATGGCAAGTGTGTGTGTTTGGCTGGGGTGGGGTTAGTGTGTGTGAAAGAAATGTCCCTATTGGCAACTAGGAGAACAGACTACAGGATGCACATTCCCCTTTCTAAACACTGATGATGTCAGCACCCTATAAGTACAGCAAGAGAAGGGAAACTTCCCAATAATGCGAATAGTGCGCTCCGCTAATGCATCTGTCTCGAGTGTCACAACATAGTTAGGTAGGGGTTTGAATCCTGCAAATGACAAGTGTGTGTGTTTGGCTGCCTGTATGCTTGTGTTATGTGGTGGACCATAGTGCCCCACAAGCACACTGTGACCTTCACCTTGTCCAGCCGGGTGAGTGTGACCATATTGTACCGGACAATAAAGGTAGCTAACACAACTATGACAGGTGTGTTGTCTAGCTGTACAGGCTGTGACTGGCACACAGGATTTGTGTGCTATGTGTGATGTGTTCAGGCATAACGTATGCCTGTGCCACCTGCAGAGGTGTGTGCTGCTCAGGCAGGATGCTATTCTAAGGCTCCACGAATGGTCCAGTGTGTTCACATGCTTGTATTGCTGTCAGTGTAGGTCTACATCAGACTGGTATACTGTAGTATTGCATGCCACCTGACAGGTTATGCCAGTACTGGGTTCAGAGTGCTTAGTCCCCAGTTTGGCTATGTGGTTCCATCTCATACATGTGTTGCACATCCATGTGTAGGGGAGAGGGTTGACTGTGTACATGTGGCAGCTGTGACATTGCCACATGACCCACATATTCCACAACTGTAGCATAGAGGTGACTGACAACTGACCTTTGAACATACTACCATAGTATTGTGATTGCCATGGTGATTAACAGCACATAGGGCCAGTTTGGAACAAGGTACATAGGTTCATAGGTTCATAGCGTCATACTAGGCAATCTGCCCTAGGGCATTTAAGAACCTAGCCAGAATGTGTTTGGCTGTCGCCACCCAGTGTAAATATATCTTGCCATGCCCTTTTCCAAGGTTAGTATACTGTGCCTCTGTCTAACAGTGACACAGAAGTGATACCCGGGGTAAACCTACAATGTCCCATCCACTCATCAAGATTCCTCTTGAAGAGAGTCAATGAGGGACTCTTCCTAACCTGGACTGGGATTTTATTCCAGAGTGAAGTGAGCCTCTGGGTTATGAATCTGTCCCTCCAGCATGTCCTATTTATTTCAGTGCTGAGACTCAGGTCTCTCAGGGCGGTATCCCGATGGGATTTGATATTCTCAGGTGCAGCATGCCCATTAATTCCGGTTCGACATGGTGTCATACATTAGGCACAGATCGCCTCTGAACAGGCGGTATGCCACTGAGTAGAGCTGGGGTTTATTTAACCGTCAGCATATGGCATCTGTTTGAGCCCTTTGATCCTCTTGGTGAGGTACTTGTGGGGTCTTTCCAGTTGCTGCAGGTGTCTGGTAAGGTACATCCTGACAGGGGGATTGTACTCAATTATGGGCCTGATGAGGGAAGAGTAAAGAGGCACGATGTCCCCTGATGTAGATGTGAATCCCTTCATGATGGGGTGGGCTATATACAATGTCTTTCTAACCACTTTGGCCACGTGGTTGTCAAATGAGAGATTGCTATCAACTTGGGTCCCCAGGTCCCTAATTACTTCTTCTGTACATAATGGAGTACCACCTATGTGGTACTTTGTGGGCAGTTTGTTTTTGCCAAAGGGGATGACTATACACACTTTTGCATTCAGCTGGAGGCCATGGCTCTGGCACAAGTTGTCTGTTTCTATGATGCCTCTTTGGAAGATGCTTGTGTCGGCTGGAGAGTCGATTATGGTGGCCAGTTTGCAGTCACCTGCATATTTGGTCAGCCACAGTCCTTCCGTGTTGGCCTGTACCTCCGATAAATATATACCAAACAAGAGAGGTCCCAGGACTGTGCCTTGTGGGACACAACTCGTAACTGGTTTGGAGTCTGGCATGGCTCCAGCAATTCTAACCATGTGGGTTCTGTCCTTGAGCCAGTGTGCAATCCATCTAGTGACATAGGGGCTTATATTTAAGCTGGTGAGCTTCTCTAGAATGCCCGAGTGCGGTATTGTTTTGAAGGCTTTTGCGAGGTCCAGGTAGGCTGTGTGAACCACCTTCCCCTCGTCAATGGCCTTGGTGACTGTTTCAAAGAAATCAACCAGGTTTGAGAGGCAGGATCTGCCCTTAACAAAGCCAAACTGGGAATGAACCAGTGTCTGTAGGTCCGCAATATCTATATTTATGTGGTCCATGATGATCCTTTCCATAGCTCTGCAGACCAAGCTAGTGTGGCTTATGGGGTGATAGTGTCCAGAATCCATTGAGGTACCACCTTTCTGTAGAGGGACCACTGTTGCTGTAAGCCACACTTTGGACACATATCCTGTAGTAAGGCTGGGATTGAACAGTAGGTTTATGTTTGGAAGTAGCACATCTTGGTGGTCATGTAGGACACAGCCCGGGACACTGTCTCGTCCCATTGATGCAGTGTGTATTGCTTTGGAGAGGGCGGCTCTTACCTGAGCATCTGAGATGTCAGGGGGCAGCACTCTGCTGGGATACATATTTGGGGGGGGTGAGAAGTTTGCACTAAACCTGTCAGCTAGAATGTTGGCAATGTCTGTGGGTTTGGTGTTTCTATTGACATTTTGGACTACCTCTGAGCATATCTGGGAATTACCACCCAGGTTCCTAACATAACTAAAGAAAGCCTTGTGATTATCCTTAGTGTCCTGTGCAATTTCTCTCGAAGCTGGCCTTAGACAATCTTATGAGTGCCTGTAGTTATTTGCTAATACTGATCAGTGATGCCTTCCCTATTTGTGTATTTGCTGTATCATTTAGTAGCTTCCTCCTTCTATTGTGTAGTTTGTTTATGGCTGGGGTCCACCAGACAGGACGCCTGCCTTTGGAGGATTGGTCTTGGTTTTATTCGGGATCACATGATCCATGCATTCTGAAGGTGTCCATAGAATGCGTTTATAGAGGAATCTGCAGTCTGGTCTGTAGTTTCTACAGGCCCGGGCTTTGAAGGTTTCCACCTCAGTTTTGAGGAGTGTGAATTTGCTTTAGAGAAGTTGTTCACTGTGGTGTTCTGGGCAGGGGGTGGGGTCGGGATGTGAATATCCAGTGAGATTAGTTTATGGTCCGATCTACCAGTGAGATACACTTCTGGTCTGGAGCATAGAGTCCCATGTTGGTGATGATCAGGTCCAGTATGTTTCCCCTTCTTGTGGGAGTGGTAACAAGTTGTTCCATAGCATTTGAGCTCATATATTCTAGGAATCTTTGGCCTAGGGTGTTGAGCTAGAGTCATGCTCCCAGTCCATGTTTGGGTAGTTGACGCCTCCAATATAATGGTGTTTGGAGACATTCATTTCCACTGTTCACAGGATGGCCGAGTGCAGTTCTTGGGTTTGGGAGGGTGGTCTGTAGCAGGATATAACCTGGAAGGCAGTTTCACCCATTGTTAGTTGCACATGGATAGTCTCTGATGCTTGGTGCTTTGCCACCAACCTGGAGGTGGGTATCTTTGATGAATATCAATACTCCTCCATTTGTGGTCCGCTCCAAGTTTTGGGGCTGAAAAGCTTTTGGTTTTAATTTGGGGGGGTTTTTTTTTTAAACCCTTTGGTTTTTAGGTTCCCTTGGGGGGGTCCCCTTTCCTTCGGGGGGTAAGGGCCCTTGAAAACCCAAAAAAGGGTTTTTTCCAATTCTGTTAAAACTGCTCAAAAAGGGGTTCATGTTTCCCTTTCCCCATGCCCAAGGAAAAGGTTTGGGGTTTAAATGGCCATCTTGAGGGTTTAGACCTTCTGGCTTGGGTAGGCCTTTTAAACCCTTCCCTTAGTTTCTTAATTCCTTTGGTGGGAATTACCATTGAAAGGTGGGTTTTTGGTTTCCCATTTTTAAAAAAAAAAGCCCCTTTGGGCCAAAAAAAAAAAAACCCCCCCCCCCCCTTGGCATTTTTTTTTGGGGGGGGTAGCAGGTTGAATTGAGCCAGTGCGGGGTGCTCCTGGTGTCCCCCAGGTGTAGTATGACCTTAAATTAAAACATGCATTAGATCCAGGGGGGAACATGCCACTTGCAGTTTACAGCCATCATTGCAAAACATTAATTCCTTATCCCTGGCTCCCTTTTAGTACCCTTCGTTGCAATTCCCCCAGAGCCAACGGGCAGTGTAATAGGTATTCCAGGGTTGCAACAAACATGAAAATAAACCCCCACTCATCAGGCTGCTGTGATTACCCACAATTAAATTCAGAAAACTGAAAACATATACATTACTAAATCATGTCACCCTGTCATCAGCAACAGTTAACCTGTCCCTGCAGTTTTTACAATTGGGATGGCACAGTTTCATCATATGCACAGGGTTAATTGGTATGCCTGGTCACCACCCGATACCCCCCTTGACAGTTGTTTGTGTTTGGTGAGGGCAGGTAGAAGGTGGGGAAATGTTGTGCGTGTGTGCAGTTGTAGCCCTATTTTCAATTGCAGTGTTTTGGATGCCCAGTTCCATCATGGCTCCCATATACGGGTGTTTGTGGACACCACAACGTATGCCAGGTCAAGATCATGTCCTGGGGACACGGCCCTGTCCTTTGCAGGGGTGCAGGACCATATCGGTCCCAACCCAGACTTACTGCATCAGAACATGTTATTATGGAACAGATTGCAGGTGGCCGGGCCACCCCGGGTTCCTGGGGCCTGAGCAGCACAACCCAGCATTGTGGGGCGCTGTGGCATTGGGGGCCCTGTTGTCATCGTGAGACTGCCAGCGCGCTGTTGTGGCATATGCCATGTCGACGTCCCGAATACCCTGGCTCATACATGTGTTGGGGAAACCCCTCTTATGCCCCACGTCTTTTGCTCGGTGAAACACGATGGCCCCCAATGTCACGCATCTGCTCTGGCTGTGAAATCTTCACCCCTCAGCCCCTTTTGGTGTACCGTTCCATAATACTGTGCCTGCTCAGCCCGAAACTAGCTGAGGTTGTAAGACCTCTGTGGGCATCGGGGCAGTATGGGATTAGAACCCTGGACATCTGTCTGTGTGGTACCATCTCTGGGCCATCCCCGGGTGCTGTGGGGAGGCATGTCCCACAGATACCACATTACCCTGGTCAATGCCCACTGTATGTTCCATCACCTAGGGACATTGGTGACAAAGGGTGTTTGGCAGGTTTGTGGTTTGATGGGGTAAAGCTGTGTACTGTAAATTTCTGGGGGTGGTACCTTCCTGTGCCATTACACAGATGTCATCATTATCAGTACCCCTGGCACCTGATTCAGGTTCCCCTACATGACACCAGAGCAGCACCAGAACCTGGGGGGAAACAGGAAAAACATTTTCAAAGTCACACATTTCCAGGGATGCAACAACCCCACATGGCCCTGCCACATCACATGCCCCCTTTCACAATGCACATGCACATACACATGCATGCACAAAAAACCCCCCTGCACAACCCCCAACCCCCACATGCACACATGCACAAGGGGACATGCACACATGCCAAAGGGGGCACAACCCCAGCCCCCCACAACAAAGAAAAACCCCCCCCGGGTGGGTTTCAAACCCCCCAAAAATGCAAATGACATGCCCCGGGAAATCCAAAAATGCCCCCATGCAAAAGGGTTTTAAAAGCCCCGGCCCCCCCGGTGTGGAAAAAACCCCCGCCCGGTGGCCCCCAACCCCAACCGTTTCAAGACGGTAAAAATTTTTTTCGTAAAAAAATCTGTCCCTTTACTTTTATAAAACAGGAATTGTTTCCCTAAGTGGTACTGATTCTTTACACCGGGCCCTTTAAAAATAAAGGTGGGCCCTTCCCTTGTTTCGGTTGATACAGGGTTGTACAACGTCCCCTTTTAAGGGCACTTTTTGGGATACACCTTGCTTTCATGGTACATAAAACCAAGGCCAAATCCCCTTTAACTCCATGAACCCAAAAGTAATTAAAATGGAATTTTCCGCAATTTCCGGGGGGCCCCGCCCCCCATAAGCATTCCCCTTTTTTTGGGACTGGAGATAAATAGAGCCCTCCCGTTGGTGATGGTTGGACCACCCCCCCCCCCGTGGGACCCCATATCCACCCCGAACATTTTTTAAACATGCAGGGTCTCAATTTTCCTTTTTCCTAGCATTTACCCACGGGCCGGCTTCCCGTCACCCTTCCGTGAGGCTTGGGGAAAAAACCCGCGGCCCTTTATCCCTCATCCTACTTGGGGCGGAGCAACCTAAAAAAAACCTGATACAGAAAAATGTACGAATTTTGGGACAACACAATCACTCACAGAACAACATACCACAATAACACTTTTTCATTTATACACATTAAATGGCCGGACTTCCCGCCCGCAACTGTCCGACCTGGCCCCCTTTTACCCCCCACAGTAAAATGATTTAGGAAAATCCTATCTGGGGTTTTACAGGGTATGGTACATTAAATCTGGAGCTCCCCCCCCCTTTTAAAAAATTTTTCCCACCCCCCAAACCAAAAAACATGTGTCATTCAGTGCAAACACACGAACATAATGGATTTTAGACTGGGGTGGAATCCCCAAATGTGACCCCTAAAAAAATCTGGTGATATTGAATCCCTTTGCCAAAACACTTCCCCGGGAAGTTTTGGGAAACCCTGCAATTTTTTACAGAAATGGGCTCTCAAGACGGCTAATTTCCCTAAAAGGCATTCTAGGGTAAAGGGCTATTTTTCCCTAACAAAAAACCTGGGCAACTTTTGGGGGGAAAAAAAAGGGCACTTAAATAACCCGGGGCCCTTCATTATGACCCTGGTCAAAACCTCCCATGCCCCTGTTGACCAACAAAAAATTTTACTGAAAAAAAAATTTTAAAATTGTGGAACAGGGTTGGCAGGTTCCCCTCCTTCCCCAAAATAAACATGTTTCCCACTGATTAACCTCCCTTCTCCAATTATAATAAAAAAAATAAAAATGATACCCATGGGATTTATTAATAAATTAAATAAAAAATATAAATCTATTAAATATATAAGGGTATTATGTAAGGCCAGAGGTGGTTTCCCCCAAGGGGGCATTACCCCTCAAACAATCATACTTAAATAAAAAATTGTTTTTGGGGGTACAACATACTGTTTGTACCCCAATTTGACAATTTTTTTACCTGCTTGTAACAGTTCAATATATATATATTATATTATAAATTAAATTTAATTACTATATTTTTCTTTAAAATTTGGGTTTTTTCAGGGGATGCTTTTCTGGGGTTTAAATTTTACATGTGTCCTTTTGGGGGGCCCCACTCATTTAGGTTGGGATGGTTGAGGGTTACTATGGTTGTTACTCTTCTGGGTTGACTTTTGAAAACCGGGGTTTCCTCATTTAGTTAGTTTCTGTGGGGTTTTTGCACTGTTTGGGTTTTGTTTTCTTTCCTGTTGTCTGTCCCGTTCCCTTTTAATTTTGCTGTTGGAGGGAACCAGGATCCATTTTGTGGTGGGAGGGTCCCCTAAATTTTTCAATTCTGTGAACCCAACCCGTGCAAATTAGGTTTCCCTTGAATTAGGGGCCACTATTGTCAATTTTTTGATGTTAACCCCAAATCAGTGGTGGGGGAATACATTCTTTTCTGGGGTTTGTTTAAATGTTATGGACCCATTTTTCACTTGTTTTGCCTTTGCCCGGGACCTGTTAAACTCAAATTGCCTCACTAAAATTTATCTTCCCCCCTTTTTTAAATTTTTTTAATATTTTAAAATTTTAAAAAAAAATTTTATATTTTTTAAATATTTTTAAAATTTTTTTAAATTATTAATTTTTATATTTGTTAAAAACAAAAATTTTAGTCATTATTGCTTAAAGGGGAGGGGCACAAGGGGGGGGTTAAAGGGGGGGGGGCAGGTGTGTTGGGTACAAAAAGCATATGTAATATAACGCTGCATGTATATTACTCATAATTTAATTGATGTGTTTTACAATTTTGGTTTTTCTTTTACATTACATTGTCTTGATTCCTAATCTTCATGTTGTATTTAGCTTATATTAAATATTTTTTAAATTTTAAAATATATATATATATATATATATATATATATATATATATATATATATATATATATTTATACATACATACATATGTTGACATACATACGTATCCATATGATAGACAGGTATATCAACATGTTTGTCTACCATATTGTATACACACACTAACATACTGCTAAACATACATAACTGTGAAACCTACTTTGTACATTGCACTACAACCTACAGTCAACCTACATTGATATGTGCACATAGATGCTCTCACATACAAATGTATGTACAGCCTTCACTGATAGTTGCTGTATGTCCCCTGCCCTTTACACATCTTCATATACATATGGATAGAGACCAATGACACATATGGAGGGTTCACAGTATGTAGACCTTTATAGTATTACTTTACATTTCCTGTGTTTGTCACAGCTGCTTGTGTTGCCATCTGGCTTTCTGTCCTGCTGCTCCACTTCCCAGTTGTCAGCTTTCAGGTGGTTGTTGCTGAACAGTTTTGTTTGTGTCTGCTTAATTTCAATTTTCTCTGTCTCTGTCTCTCTCTCTCTCTCTCTGTCTGTCTGTCTCTCACGTCCTCCTCAGGGTGCAATGAAAGTATTGCATGTGAGGACTGGGAGTACAGCATACTTTTGTAGGTATCTGCATATGCCCATGTGATGGCCTCTGCACCAATTGTTAGCCAGCATTTGCTAATTGCATGCAGCCAGTTGTGTACTGATTGCAGTTCTCACTGTGATTTCAGAACAGTGCTATAAAAAGGTATGTGAGATAGGCATAGCCCTTTCAGATTTTAAGGGCAGGGACCATGCTGTTATGCTGTGGCTAATGTTCTGTGAGTGTAAAGGTTGGTATTTCTCTCATATTTCCAGCTGTGTTGTAGATTAACATTCCTCAATTCATTTCTCCAGTTTCCTGTACTAACTGTGTATGTACACTGACACCTACAACTACTACTACTGTTAATGTGTGTGTGTGTGTGTGCTTTCCTTTTACTTTTGCTTGCACTTTGTTGCTAAGGCTTCAATATTTGCCCTTTACAGTCACTACTTGTATGCCTGCTAGGTGTCCTGACTGTAGTGTGCTGCTGTAGCTTTCCTATTTTCCATGTACATTCAAACCTTGGAATGCTTGCTATATCTGCTAGGGTGTTACAGCATGCAGTGTGGTCTGGCCATGGTGTGGGCCTTGACATCTATTAGGGTATTTGAGTATGCTGCTGAGCAGGACCCAGAGACTTTCAGGTTCATCTGTTATCTGCCTCATGGAATGGTACATATCATTGGGGTACACCCATTAAATTGTCTGGTATGCTGCAGTTGTGACTGTGGGTTAGCATGAGCATATGTATTACTACACTTATTCTGCCATGCAAGTGGTGAATACTTTCAGGACTCCATAGTTACCATTGCATGTGTTGTTACACCTTTCTGCCTACTGTTTGTACATTTCACATGAAGTCTGTGGGGCATCCCTGTAAGTCATTCACTGTTGCTATGTCTAGGCTCTTAACTATTCAAATATGGTGGTGTCAGACCTCTCATGTGTACAAATATTTGCAGGTTGTCCACATTTCAGCCTCATATTTTGGTCAATATCTCACGCACAGCTTTTTCTGGCAAATCACTCTGGGCTCAAGTCAGTATATAGTGACAAACATTCAAGTTTCAGACTTTATACCCTTCCAAACATCCCACAAAATGCAGACCCTGTTACTCTCTGAACTGTCTGCGTTTGTTGTAACATTATTTGTAATGTGTCCCTGGTTTTGGGCCTTTGCTCCACATATTTTATTACTTGGTCCGGATGTGTTCCTGTAAGAGGTTGTGGGGTATGGGCAGTGATTATCCTGCTGTGAGTATGTGTGTGGCTTGCAAGGTGCTATAGTGACATTATTACCTACTAGCTACCAACTAGCATGGCTGTTTCTGTTCACACACTACTATTATGGAAATCCACTAGTTTTGACAGTAATTCTAAATGACATGCTTTGTGTACTACACATCTATATTCCCTTTACATTCATTCCTACTATTACATGATATATTTATTTTAGCACAATGTTCTTGTATAAGAGTCATGGCTTAGTGTTAAGTCATGCAGACTACTGTTTCCAAGGTACTGGGTTCGGGACTGCCAGTGGGATTTTATTTTGCTTCTGAACTGACTACAAGACCTGTCAATCAAAGTGACTAAGGCACTTTTAAGCAGTTGTAACCGGGTTAGTACTGGTTTGCGTGGAGCTCACGCATGCGCACTGGCGTTTAGCTCCGCGCACACAAGCACACACCTGCTTACAACCGCTTAAACATGCTTACTCTTGCACACACCCGCGCTATTTTCTTTGAAAGAAATGAAAATGGGGAGACAGGAAAGTGTTGAAAAAGGGGTCACAAAGAGGGTAAGACAGTAGGGAAACAAGCTTGGGTTTTGCAGGAGGGATATAGGTAAGGCCCATAGCTGCCCATTCCTTCATCAGCAACAGCTGTGCATATGTTTGTAATTTGGTGTGACATTTGATACCTTCCACCCCTGAGAGAGGTGTAAGGACAATAGTAATACTTGTTGTACAGCCAATTGTAATTGATAGTTTCCATGTCTGGTAGACATATGTGCGGAATGGGCAGCTATGTATGGGGCTTAATATTTTTGTGGGTACAGAGTGCCCATTTTTTTTTCAGGTGAGAGTGGTATGTCAGGTGAAGGAAGTCGGTACAGCTGGGGAGCTAGGTTGGATAGGTAAACATACAAGAAAAACAAGATGCATACAGGGGCGGTGTATGACACGTGTGGGGGGATTACACAATTGACAGGGACGGAGGTTTGGATATCCAGAGCCCATGAGCCCACAGATGGCAACAGTGGAACTGATATCCCCACCCATAGGCAGTTGCCACTGTTCCTTCACTGCCCAGGATGGGGCTGTGCTGAGGGCTTTGTAGGCCGGGCAACAGGCATGCCCGTAAGTTGTGCCACCCATGCCTCAAGCTGGCGTAGGGGCTCGAGAACAGAGTCCCGAATCTCCCTACGCACCACAGTCTGGACGCTATGGAGGATGAGTGGTGGTTCTCCTCCAGCCACACTTGCAGAGGGAGGAGAGCCCCATCCCCTGCAGTGCTTCCACCTGCAGGTGGCACAGGGCCACTGGAGGAGGGTCCAGACTCAGCACTAGTGCCAGGTACACTCGCCAGCTGAGGTGGGAGAGGTGGGTCCGCTGGAACCCACCTTCCCTGTCGTCCTATGTTTTGCATTATGTCATGACAGTTTGGGTTAGTGACATATAATACCATTCACAATTAGTTGTAACAGCATGCATTAGTATTCCCATTAACCAAACACCCAGATATTCACACCACTGAACAGCGTGCATAACACATGCGTAATTTGAACAACAATACCCAGTCCAACAACATGCAGGGTTAATTGATGGCAACAGGCCATCAGATTTGGATGTATGAACAGGGCAGATGCATCAACGGACATGCAAATATATATGACCCAACAGGACAAACGTCCAGGGGTGTTAATTGTGATTGCACATACCATTTTCACGTGGAATGGGTTATATGTGGTTATAGGGTGGGGTGAAGAAAATAATATTAACACCTTCAAATACCAATACATATGCTGTACAGTTCTAATAGCTACAGATATATACACACTACTGTTCTAACTACAGTTTCCTATATGATAACTATTTCAACTTGGTGATAGGACTGTTACTGCAACATCAATATACATTTTATTGTTCTTCATACACATTTCATATCTAGCTTTGTTCAGCTACATCATCCTGCTACATTTGCTTTATATAGCTGTAGACAAGTGTGGATGTTTGGTATATCAGACAATCATACTATCTGCATATTGCAGACTGAGAGCAACATATCCAGATTTTGGGATACACATTCCAGATGCAGCAACACTTTGAACAGATTTTGCTGTTTGGTTTGGATTCTCACATGCATTTCATTCTGTCTTGACTGCAGTATACTTTATTCAGGGGTTATTGCTACTGTATTGCTGGATTCATGACACTTTCTCACACTCTCTCACTTGTTTTCATTTTACTATTCAGGATGGTACTTACTTCTAGGGTTTATTGACATGTTTTACCTGTAGTTATTACAATCCTTTCCAGCAGTCTCACTTCTGTCATGTTTCAGTATTTCAACAGGGATATATTTCACATATGTGATTTCATCATCTTCTGCAGCTATAGTTTTCAGCCTGCTGCAGGTTGTGTACTATTTTCTTACAGGTGGGGCATTTTTATTTCAGAATTTATGTCAGACATTTTCATTTTTCTGTTTGGCTTACAGGCTGAAACACACTTTTGTAATCAAGCAATACTTGCAGACACTTTCACACTGTTACTTGCACATTTTATTCCTTAGTGACTACACTGCACTCTTTTGCTGACTGTCATACTTTTATATTTCTTTACAGTTACTGGTAGTGGATTACTGACCTGCCTGGTGGCGCAACCGCACCAGCCTATCACCATAGGCTTTGCGGTTCACAGAACGGGCACCTGCAGCTCTAATATAAATGAAGTAATATTGGAATACACATCTCCATAATATCAGCTAGTTTAATTTCTTACATACATAATTAAATATAACTTACTCAGTAGTGGGGCGTTGGGCATTTGTTGGGCCTCCTGGATCCAAAGGTTCAGTTGGTCCTGCTTGCGTCTCTTCAGGTCCGCATGGTGGTGATGGACCTGCTCACCAGTCCTTGGAATCCCTGTGGCACTGGTGAGATCATGAGCCAACTGGTCCCACGCCTCAGCTCTGTATGCTCCCCAGAGGACCTGGCCCTGCATGAGTTGGGACTCATGATTGTGGACTAGGAGCCAGACCATGTACCTGGACTCCTCAATGCCCCACCTTTGTGCTCGAAAGCAACTACCCTCTCCTACTCCTGTCATTCTGCCTGCAGTTCCGTTCTACAATCGTTTATGCTGTGTATTCCCACCTATGGGACTTATATAGTCCGTTTTTCCCACACATATCTGTGATTGGCCATTTTGGAATTGTATCAACTTCAGTAAACCTGCATTGTCATGCTCCAGTTTGTATTCATTCCTATATATTAGCTATTATTGCATTTATAGGTACTGCTGTCATGGCTTAGTGGTTTGGTACCTTGACTATGGTGTATAGTATCCTGGGTTCGAACCTGGCCACTACTTTTTATTTTTCATGACTGTCTAGACATGCTGAGGGGTGTGTCTGTGTAAAGGCAGTTTTGATATGGCTTACTCAACGTTGCCCGTCGGTTAGCTTGTTTGCGCGGTGTGCAGCTCCTCACAAATGGGGTACGCTGGTTTACGCCTCATTTGGCTATCGGCACACATATTACACTCAGCTCAGCTAGGGGCACTTAGATTCAGCATGTTAAACCACTGCTCAGCTACGGGCACTCATTTTGCACCAGTTAAACCACTGCTCACATACGGGCAGATGCACTCACCCTGTTAAACTGTAGCTCAGCTATGGGCACATCTGGCATTTTTTATTCTTTTGTTACCTCACATTTCTTCAATATAAATGGGCTATTTCATTACATTTTACATAAAATGTGGTTTTATGTGTACATATTTGTCAGGGACTTGTTTTGTGCTTATTTTGCTAAAAATAAAAATTGGTGTTGGGGGGGCTTGAACCATGAATGCCTGCTTTTCAGCCAACATCTCTACCGCTACGCTATTGCTTCTGGGCTTACTTTGCATATTTAGTTTTTATATGCTTTCCCACTGACTGCTAACTGTAGCTGCGCTACGGGCACGCCCGTGCAAATGGGCGCACTCACAGTTAAACATTTTTACAATTTAAAAAAAATATATAACATGTTTATTTATATATTTTCTGTTCATAGTCTGTGGGGGCATGTGTTGTGTTGTGTTTATTCACTTTTCCGTGTACTCTGTCGTGGGTGTTTACTTTGGGCACTTTTACTCTTCTGGGGGCGTGTCCGCTTACAGGGCTCGGCCTACGGACACGCCCCCTACTGTCTTACATGGACCGTGTTAGCATTAGGTGTGATTCAGCATGCTCTTATGAATATGCAAAGCATGCTGACATCACTCCGTTTAACTGCAGCCTCCGTGTAAGAGTTATAATTCTTACACGGAGGCTTCGTGAATCCTGCCCATTCACTTATATCTATATATATATATATATATATATATATATATATATATATATATATATATAGGTAGCTACTAGACTCAGGTCTATACACATTTAATTCTTCTTCCTAAGTCAGCAAAACAACCACACTAATACAATATCCACTTTTAAATATATAGGTAATTGTTAGACTCAATATACACATTCAGTGCCCCTTCTTTGCCCACTGAAACCACTACACTAATGCCATATCCACTTTTTAATAAATAGGTAGCTACTAGACTCAGCACTATAGACAGACTATCCCTCTTCCTATTTAAAAAAACAGCCACACTGATACCATATCCACCTTTAACTATAAAGGTATCTTCTAGTCATAGCCCCATACATATTTCACCCTCCTTCTTATCTCACCTAAACATTGATAGCGATACCATATCTACATTTAAATATAGAAGAAGCTACTAGTCTCTGCTCTCTGTATATTACATCCGTATTCAGCTTTCACCATAACAATGATACTGATACCATATCCACATTTAAATATATAGGCATCTACTAGACTCTGCTCTTTCCACATTCCATCCCCCTTCTTAGCTGAACAAAACAGCAATGCAGATACCATATCCACCTTTAAACATATAGGCAGCTATAAGAGTCAGCTCTATATGCATTCAATCTCTCTTCCTTGCCGAACAAAACTGTGACACTGATATCATGACCATCTTTAAATACAGAAGTAGCTACTTGGATCAGATCTATACACATTCCTTTTCTCTCTCTAGCTTGCCAAAACACCCACACTGAATCAATATCCACTTTAACATAAAGGTAGCTAATAGAACAAGCTCTATAAACATTCCATCCCTCATCCTATTTCACCAAAACAGTCACCGTGACACCATATCCACCTTTAAATAAATAGGTAGCTGTTAGACTCAGCTCAATACATATTCTGTCCTCCTTCTTATCATATCAAAAAAATCTAAATGGAGAGATGGTAAATCAGCAAGCAAAGTAGAGTAGTATTGTTAAATAGAATTCATCCTCAAGTCTTGGTATGTACCTTCATGAGGTGGACCCTGCTTTTCACAAAATCTCACCAAGATGACCCTGATATATAGACTGTATTTATATAGCATATATCATGGACACGAGTAGGTTAAAAATTAAAAAAAAGATAGCTGAGTGCACAAGACCCAGGATAAAAAAGCGTCCAATCCTGGTAGGCACACCGGTGCCAGAAATGGAAAAGATGACATTGTAGAATCCTCAAAATAAATGGAGCATTCCGACAATGGGGCCAGGCTAGGCCCAGGGGGAGGATCACCCCCTCCCTTGTAGACGGAAGTAGCAGTCCACAAAAATCACAAACACTGATAGGCCAAAAAAGAGCCATAAAGCCAATAAAGTGGACTATTGAGTATAAGAAAGAAATTATGTTTTGTTGCTATTATGCAAAAAGCCCAGAATTTTCAGGCACAAGATGTATAAAATGATTAAAAGAGAAATCAGTAATGGAGAAGTTAAAGAAATAGAAACTGAGGTTATAGAGTACTTGTGAAGTAAAGGATACAGTGTGGAAAATCTAATTCAGGAAGCACCACAACAGGATAGAGCAATGGATATCCAAATTAAGGGGAAACCAGTGAACAAGAAGCAATTGGTCAGGTGCCATATGAAGATATTTTGCAGCCTTCCACAGGAAACCAGTATAAATGTTCACTTGAAGCTGGACAGCAAGGGAAGGAACAGGAAACTGTGGAAACTCTGACACAGTCAATGTTGAGGAGTGATGGGCTAGTGAGTTTCTATATGACAGAGCAATGGATTGCACAGGATGAAATTGAAGAGAATGTGCAACAGAAAGATGCTATTGAACTTTCTATAGAATGCCCACAGGAAATGGAAAACAAGGGATGTGCCCTCAGTTTAGAAGAAAATGAGCTAAGAGAAGAGTTGCTTGATTTAATAGAGATAGATAACTGGACAGATAGACAGACAGATTGATAGATTAAGATCAATGAAAGAAATAGATTGCAGAAAGCCAATAAAACCCAAAAAATCAGAAGTTTGATAAAACAAATGAACACAGTAATTAGGACTGTCCATAGAGATCCATGTGATATAACAGAAATAAACATGATATATTACTGTGCAGCTAAATTAATAACTGATAAAGTTCAACCACAACAACATAGGGTAGTGAGGAAAAGGAAGGGGAAAAATCAAATACCATCATGGAAATATTGACTAGAGAAAACTATAAGGCAGTTAAGACAAGGAATGTCACTGTTAGAAGAATACAGAAGAGGGAACAGATCAACAAAATACTAAGAAAGATAAATGTGATAAAAACAGTGTGCAGTCTTCGAACAGACCATAATCTATCATGCACTATCGCAAATATCAAACTAAAAATCTCAGCACAGGTTAAAAAAACATAGAAGATATGTAGATAAATATAAAGGAAAAGTACAAAATCAACAATTTACTGATGACCCAAAAAAGCTTTATAGAGAATTGGGAAACAAGGTAAAGGGAAGTGAAAGACCTCCATAAAAAGAAGAAATAGATAAATTTTGGAGAAGTATCTATGACGATCCTCTGTAACATAACATAGATGCTAAATGGATAGAAGAAGTAAAAGAAAGAATAATAAATTCAAATGTAAAGGATATGAAATGGGATGAAGTAACAGTCACTGAGACTGAAGCAAAGTTAAGAAAAGCCTCTAAATGGAAAACCCCAGGCCCAAATGCAGTACCTATCTTTTGGCTAAAAGTATTAACATCTTTCCATGAAGATTTAGCCATGAGTAAGAACTATTTATACGCACACCCCAAACAGAAACCAACCTGCCTAACAACAGGAAAAACAATGCTCCTACTTAAGAGTGAACCTGCAAGCTGCCCTAAAAATATAGACCAATAACTTCCCTTCCGACAATGTATAAACTATACATGGGGACTGATGCTGACAGAGTTTATAGTAATTTAGAAGAAAACTCAATTATGACAGCAAAACAAAAGGACAATAAAAGAAAGTCATATGGAACAAAGGATCATTTGTTGTTAAATAAAGTCATTGTGAAGAACTGTAAAACAGGGGAAGAATCTAAGTATGGCATGGATTAACTACAAAAAAGCATTTGATAGCATCCTATATTCATGGATAAAAAAGTGTTTAAAAATGTATCCGATACACTCTACAGTGATCGACTACATTACAGTCACCATGAAACAGTGGCATACCACTTTGCAATTAAACCATTATAAAGTAGAGATTATTATTAGAGGGATAAAAATTCAAAAGGGGATATTCCAGGGAGAATCTCTGTCGCCTCTGCTATTCTGCCTTGCCATTAATCCATTAAGCTGTTTCTTTAACTGCTTAGGCCATAGCTATAATTTGGCTCCTAGAAAACAATAAGACTTCTCATCTCTTTGTCAATGATTTAAAACTGTGTAGCTCATCATATGAAGAACTGAAAGCATAACTGCAAGTTGTCAAAACTTTTTCAGATGATATAAGAATGTCATTTGGTCTAGATAAATGTGCAAAGCAACCTTTAAAGCAGGAAAACTGCAGCACCAAGAAAACATCAGTTTGAGACAGGAATGTGATATAAAAGAACTTGAGCAAGAGAGAGTGTATAAATACTTGGGAATTGATAAAGGATCAACAATAAAACATGAACAAATGTGAAAAAAAAATTAGTAAGGGATACTTTAGAAGACTTAAATTAATCCAGAAAACAGCATTGACATCTAGAAACAAAATCCAAGGTATAAATCAGTTTGCTCTTCCTGTCCTAAGTTACAGTTTTGGGGTGATTGAAAGGCCCCAAAAGGTGTTGGCTAGATTAGACAAGCAAACAAAAATGATGCTTCATGCTCACCAAATGATTTATAAAAATCAATCCATACCAAGATTATATATTCCACATTCCGAAGGAGGTATGAGCCTCCTTGAAATGGATTACATGTATATTTTCAATCATGGGACTGCACACATATCAGATATCCTCACAAGACTCAAATGTAGTGAAAGTTTTGAAACACAAGGAGAATAAATCTAAGATGACTTACTTGCTTAGTATTGTACAAGCATATCAGCATTAAGCAGGAATGGTAATAAAACCAGTAGTAGATAAAAATCAGGTAGCAACTGAATATGCACAAAAAACAAAAGAAAGACTATAAGATGAAGGACCAGAAGAGAAGGCAAGAAATTTGGAAAGTGCATAAATATAATTGCAAGTATAGAAAGAACAACTTCAGCTTAATTAGGATCGCAGATATACCCCAGGGATTACCTCAGTGTCACTCACTGCTCAACAGACAAAGCAAAAAATAATTATCCATACCTACTGGGGTGGGGCGGCAAGGGCCACAAACTATGGGGCTAGTTTGTGCTAATGCCCTGGGGCAGTATGAACCCCTGAAAATGAACCTATGAACCTATGAATGCAGGAATGGTTAAGGAGAGGCAAATTGAAACCAAGTAATGAAAGGTTAATACTGGCGGCTCAAGATAGTGGGCTATGTACACACTGGTTTACAAAGTCCACTGAACATGGGAGAAACAGGCAACTGTAGGTTTTGTAAAACCAAATTGGAAATAATCACACACCTCATTGCTGGGTGTGACATATTAATGGCAGAAGGGCTGTATACTGAAAGGCATAATAATGTGGTGAGACTGTTGCACTGGGGATTGTGCAAACATTATGGTACTGAAGTGGTTGAAAAACACTGAAAACATGAGCCACAAAGTATCATAGAAAATGATGAAGTTTATATCACATGGGATCATGCATTACAACAGTTCAAAAGACATATGCTAGAAAACCAGATATATTCGTCCACGAAAAAATTCAAAAGTAGCATCGATCATTAAAATCACCACACTCATTGACTACAGTGTCTTGCATACAGAGAGACACAAGGTCATAAAATATCAGGATCTGCAGGCAGAATGAGATCAATGTGGAAGAAAAATACCCAGACAGTTCCAATAGTAGTAGGAGCAATGGGTCTTATTAGAAACCCAAAAGATGGAGAAATTAAAAAGTGAGATATCCTATTCACTTTTAAATATGTAGGAAGCTACTGAACTTAGCCCTATGCAAATTCAATACCCCTTCCTTCTTCTATTGGTTTTTCCTGTTTAGGGGTCACCACAGCAGAACAATGGTCTGCAGAATGATTGGCAGTGGAGTTTTACAATGGTGAGTTGTCAGCCCGGTTCCCAACCTTCCACAGAAGGCATGCGTGTGCACACACTCACACACACACACACACACACACACACACACACACACACACACACACACACACACACACACACACACACACACACACACACACACACACACACACACACACAGACACACACACACACACACAGGGCCAATTTAGAGTGTCCAATCCACCTACAGCATGTCTTTGGGATGAAACTGAAGCACACTGAGGAAACCCATTTGACTACAGGGAGGACATGCAGACTCCGCACAGAAAGCACCCTAGCTGAGAAATGAACTGGAGACCCGCTTGCTGTGAGCCAGCAATGCTAACCACTGCACCACCATGGTCACCCCATTCAGTGCCCCTTTCTATCCCACCAAAATGGTCACACTCATACCAAAGCCAGTTTTAAATATATAAGTAGCTACCAGATTCATCTACATACACATTCCATCCCTCTTCTTAGTTCGCCAAAAGTGCTACACAGATACTATATCCACATTTAATGATATACTGTAGGTAGCTACTAGACTCACTTCTGTATGCATTCACTCCCTTCCTAGCTCATCAAAACAACCTCACATATACCATATCCACCTTTAAGTATATAGATAGCTGCTAGACTCATCTCTACATGCATTCATTCTCCTTCTTAGCTCATCCAAACAGCCTCACTCATACCACATCCACCTTTAAATATATAAGTAGCTGCTAGACTCATCTCTGTATGCATTCACTCCCTTCCTAGCTCCCCAAAACAGACTCACTGATATCATATCCACCTTTATATATATGGATAGCTGCTAGACTCAACTCTTGTCATATTCCTTCCCTCTGCCTATCTCACCAAACTTCTCACACTGATACAATTCCCATCTTTAACTCATTGGTACACCTTTAGCAGCATACATATATCCTTGTATTCTAGAACATTTTCTGAAAAATCAACATAAAAGCATAAGATAAAGAAATGTAAGTACTTTGTGAACAATAAAAACTATTAAAGCTGTACAAATAGCAATGTTATAAGTAAGCGGTATCCTTTAAGCAATGACAGTCAGTACATTTGTAGTATTTCCATAAATGCTATAATATATTGTAATGCACATAAATTCAGAACTATATTTTTGGTAAACTTTTACAAATAGATGGTCTTAACATGTTAAGTATATGACCTAGACACATATTGTTAGAACTTAACTAGACATAAGTTAAGACATGGCAGCAAGAAATTAATCTCTGAATGCATGTTTACTGAGATATTTACGGAAATATGAAAACATATGCTTGATTGTATAATTATCAATATAATTAACACTGAATATTTCTCAAGATGTGCAACTTAAAGTACAGATATCCGTGATAGTTTTCTTCAACAATATCTAAGGCTTCATCTGATGCAATGCAATAGGAGTAAGTCATTTGTTTTTCTAAAGTATTAAGTACATGTGGAAATATTGTTTATTGCCATAGTTACTAACAAAACACAGGCAGTATCTCTAGTATATTGTGGCATAAATGGACATTGACAATGGATTTTCTTGCCTCCTACCATAGACCTTCACACCATATTACTCAATAACATGTAGAGCTCTCAGTTACAAAAATATGAAAATAAATATGAAGAGATGAATAACAAGTGACAAAAAGTGATTCATTTCTCTAATGCGGGACAGCCTACATAGCCAGACTTTTGTTAATTATTTTTTTGCAATTTACAATACAGCCTATTATTAGCTGGTAAGTTTCTTAGTTAAAGAAACCAGTCCCAAAATGGTCTAGATGCCACAAGAAGCTATGGCTGTTAACTGGACAAAAACAAAAAAGGCGCTATGGGCTTAAATTAGTTAAATATATAGGTAGATACTACTCTTAAGTCCTATATACATTCTATCAATCTCCTAGCTCACCAAAGCAGCCACCATATGCACACTTAAACCTATAGCTAGCTACTAGACTCAGATCTATTTGTATATATTCCATCTTCCTCCCTATCATACCATAAAAGCTGCAGTAACACCTTATCCACTTTTAAATATATTGGTAGCTACTAGACCCAGCTCTGTACACATTCCATCCGCCTTTCTGTCTCAACAGAACAGCCACACTGATACTATATCCACATTTAAATAAATAAGAATGTATTAGACTCAGCTGTATACACATTACATCTCTCTTTATATCTCACTAAAACAGCCATATTGATACCATATCCATCATTAAATATGTAGGTAGCTACTAAACTCATATCTTCACACATTAAATACCCCTTTCTATACCCACAAAACAGTCATACTGATACCATAGCCACTTTTAAATATATAGGTAATTACTATACCCAGCTATAAACACATTCCACGCCCCTTCCTATCTCATCAAAACATGCCACACTGATACAATAATTACTTTTAAATATACAGTGGGCTACTTAGAATCACCTCAATACACATTCCATTACCTTTATATCTTATTAAAACAGCCACACTGAGACACTATACATTTTTATTATATAGGCAGATACTATACTCAGCTCTATACACATACATCTGCCTTCCTAGTTCACCAAAATAGCCACACTGATATCATAGCCACTTTTAAACATATATGTAGGTACTAGACGCAACTATATACAGATTCGATCCCCACTCCTATCCCAGCCAAACAATCATGCTGATACCATATACATGTTTGAATATATAGGCAGCTGTTATATTCATTTCTATACATATTCCATCCCCTTCCCTGTCTCAACAAAACAGATACACTGGTACCATTTCTACTTTTAACGATACAGGTAGCTACTAGACTCAGCTCTATACACATTCCATCTACTTTTCTAGCTAACCAAAACAGCCATACCAATATGATATTCACTTTTAAACATATAGGTAGCAACAAGACATAGCTCTAGATACATTCTACCCTCATTTCTAACTCTCCAAAATAGCCAAACTGATACCATATCCTCCTTTAAGGGGATGTATAGCTAGGAGACTCAGTTCTGTACACATTCCATCCCCCTTCCTAGTTCACCAAAATAGTCACAATTATATCATATACACATTTAAATATATAAGATGCTACTAGAATTACGTCTATAGACATTGTATTACCCATCCTAACTCACCAAGACAATCCTGTTGTTGAAATACCTACTTTTATTTATGTATATAGGTAGCTACTAGACTCAGCTCCATACACATTCTATCCCCCTTACTATCTCATTAAAATAGGCACACAGATACCATATCCATCTTGAAATATATAACTAATATATTCAGCTTTATACACATTCTATCCTCTCCCCTTGCTCAACAAAGCAACCACACTGATACCACATCCACTTTAAAATAGGTAGCTTCTTTACTCAGATCTACACACATTCCATCCTCCTTCCTAGCCTATCAGAACAGCCACACTGCTTTTAAATATATAGACAGCTGCTTTATCTCCTCATTCTCTGTGACAACCTGCATCATCTCATTCAGGAAGAAAATAAATAGTTTTTCCCTAGTTGCTACACAATCTCCTGTTTCTTCATTGCAGAAATGTATGGATAAATAGACAAGGGCATTCTGTGTGTCCTGTTTCAATATGGCATTCCCTTACTCAAATACACCTCTACTAAAAATCAAAAAGATTTGCAATTCCTTTCCAGACAAACAGGTACATTTCTTCTGTAGCCATATGGACTTGGGTGCGTCCCTTTCCATGATGACTTCAGTTAAGGAAAGAACAGATCCTCTTACACTCATTTACACAATTATCCCACAGAGCACTTCACCAAGCAGGCTTTGAAGCCCCATTTTATAACTCCCCTTAATATCTTCATTTTTAACGGAATGCTGCTCCTGCACCAAGGCCCTAACAATTGTCATTCCACCACTGCCCATGCATTTCCAGAGTTTAGGGACAAGATTAGGAAATGAGCGTGCTCCTGAAATTAGAAGCAGCACAACAAAGGAGATCGACAGCAGGCTAAAGGAAATTAAAAAAATACGGGCACTGCCTTTGTTTTGTGTAGGCTTATATTGCTTAATCTGCCTGTCTTGCATTTGAAGGTATACAGTTATGATTACAGTTTCATTAGTGTAGCATAGTTTTGCTAAATGAGCATGCATCCAGCTCGTTTTGCACAGAAATGTGTTGAATGTAATGTTAACAATGCATTAAATGTACTGTTTAACTCACTATTCCATGTTTCTTTGTTGCTATAAGAGTTTAACTGCTGCCCAACATGTATTCTTCAACTCTATTTTTGTGTGTCATGATCTTTTATATGCTTACATTCATAGCCATTTTGAAATATAAAGTGATCATTTGTAAAACTGTATAATATTTTATTCACACTATACAGAATCCACACCATGGCTGAAATTGATCCATTGTGGATAAATGCACTACCTGGTAAAAAAATTAGCAAAGAGACACATAAATAAATAAACGACTGTCACTAATACCTACTGCATTGTTCAAAGAAACCTGATTTGTTTGCATGTGTTTTCCAGAGTAGGGCATTGATCTCCATAGACCTTTTTCAGACTCGGGCTGAGAGTAGTGCCTGGTTAGGTGATATTCTCAGAGTCACACAGTTAGGCAATGGAAGCTGAGGAAATCAAACCTTGCACCAGTGGACCACAAGAAACAGCCTGTTAACAGCTCCTTAATCCTCTAAGCATCAGATCAGCATTAATTATCTAAGATCATATAGATCTACTACAGGTGGAACTAACAGTTGGCAAGACATCCTTCCAAGTTATAGCCAGCTATAGACCACCCTCCATGACTCAGGACATCCCCTCCCCTTATCTGGATGTACTTCACTCCATCAAGGTACCCCATAACACCCTGATCCTTGGTGACTTCAACTACTGCACCATAGACTGGGTGAACTATTCCTGCACTAATGCAATCGCTCAATGATTCCTTGACTTACCAAGTTCATCAGTTCTAATGCACTAGACCAGCTCGTCTCATCTCCCACAAGGGGAGATAACATTCTGGACTTGGTTCTCACTAACATCAGTGACCACTGCACCACTCAAATAGTATGTTCTTACCTGGTGAGATTAGATCATCGGATTGGCTCATTTGAAGTTTCTATCCCCCCCCCCCCAGCCATAATCAAGCTAAAAAACTTCTTGAATGCTGACAACAACCTCCAAAGGCACCATTGCACTCCTCATAGGATACAGGCAACTATACTGAACAGTATGCCAATGCAGTATACAAGCACCTGTACAACTACATGGACTCAAGGAAATACAAGCCTGTTTGATGGGCAGCTTCTATCAACAGGCTTTACAACAAAAGTAAGAAACTGTTGTCCAAGGGTAAAACAGAACAAATTCCAAATTGGAAAAACTCCCTCCTTAGCCTCAGCTAGCAAATTAGACCACTACTGAAAACTTACAAAGCCAATTATGGATCAAAACTAGCCTCTGAAGCAAAGGGAAACCACAAAGCCTTCTTCGGTTACATCAGGAACCTCCATAGCAAACCCAGGTTTGTTCTGAATTAATACTTAACAGTATCACTTACACTGATCCTGTTGACTTAGCCAACCTGCTAGCAGATAGGTTCATCACAAACATCTCCACCTGTCCCCAAGGCCCTGTCAACATCCCCGATACTTGTCTCGTACCTCACATCTCCATAGATCAAGTGTTAAAGGCCCTATCCAAGACAAAGAACACATTCTCCATGGGAACTGATAGTATCCCAGGCTGTATTCTGTACCATCTCCAGCAAGAAATGGCTTTGCCATTGCGCTCCCTATTCAACTACAGCCTAAGTACAAGCTTCATTCTAGCAGAGTGGAGAATTGCGATTGTCATTCCCTTGCGCAAAGGTGGTGCCACAACTGACCCTGGAAACTATCGCCCCATTAGCTTGATACGTCTGATCTGTAAAGCCATGGAGTGCATTATTATGGCGCTCATAAACAAGGACATAGGCAATCTCCAAGGACTTGACCCCACCCAGTTTGGATTCGTCAAGGGCAGATCTTGCCTGTTGAACCTGGTTGACTACTTTGAGACTGTCACCAAGGCCCTGGATGAAGGAAAGTCAGTACATATAGCCTACCTTGACTTGGCCAAGGCCTTTGACACAATCCCCCACTCAGGCATCATCAAAAAGCTAATACATCTTGGTGTAAATCCCTATCTCATCAGGTGGGTGGCCATCTGGCTCACCAAAAGGACCATCAAGATTAAAAATAGGAGCATCCACCTCCGAAAGTTCATCTCATAACTAAAGGGATTGCATCCAGAAAAAAGGAGGTTATTACCTCTCTATACTCGTCCCTCATTAGACCAATAATTGAGTATAATGCCCTATTTGGTATGTACCTCTCTAAACATCTGCACCAATTGGAAAGGCCACATAAATACTTCACAAAGAAAATCCATGGCCTCCAATACCTGTCTTATGTAGACAGGCTCAAATCACTATCACTCTACTCGGTATCATACAGATTGCTCATAGGTAATCTCGAATCCTACCCTACTAGAGATGCTTCACATCCATAATTCTAACTCCTTGCACACTACACACTTGAATGTCCTGAATCTAATATGCAACAGCAACAAAACTTACTGGAGAGACAGGTTTATCTCCTAGAGGCTGCCCATCTTTGGAATAGACTTCCCATACACATCAAACAGAGTACCTCACTGACCCTCTTCAAGCACAACCTTCATGAGTGGCTGGGAAACCACAAATTTGTTCCAGGGGTTTCACCTGTGTCCCTCATTGACAGGAATGACAGGTGGTGACTGAGGTTTCTTTTGGGGATAAACAATTGGCTAGGCTTGTAAGGGCCCCTAGGCCATTATCCCAGTAACCTGCTATGATCCTGTGATCTGCAAAGTACTTACAAGGAGTCAGGCATTTTCAGTACTTGTTTCTTCAGTATTTGGTGCACTGTCAATATAACAGATATAATAGGTTTTGAATCTGTTCAAGCCACAGATGTAGATAACAAGTGTTTCATGGTGTGTGCTGTCAGGGTCAAACTCTCATTATTTTATTGTCTGAACTTTGAAACTCTACTGCTAGAAAAATCATAATAGCAAACCAATACATATTGCATATCAGTCAACAATATACAGGGAAGACCATCAATCTTGTTTTTAATATATCAGTTTTATTTATCTGTCAGCAATAACAAGACTTCACTTTTACATGTCTCATATAAACATTAATATGAACAAAGAAACATTAATTATCAGTAAAATGACTGTAACAGTTACATGTTCCTTCACTACGTGTACACTTATTATAGAAATATCTAACTTTCAGAAATGGTTTTGACAAAGAGCAAACTGTACATATTTTCATAAGACTGAAACTTTAGCATTGCCTTTTACTTCTCTGCAGTCTCCAGTTTTACATTTTCCATCTCCCATCAAGTGTCCAGTTCATCTTACTGTTTTCTAATTTTATTCAGTTTTTAGTAGAATTGAGTCACAAGATTCTAGCTTTTTGGCTTTCTTTCCCTAGCATTCATTTTATAATAATGCTCAACTTGTCTTATCAGTTTCAAATATTCTACACATAAACTTGTTGTTCACCATTGCCTTGCAAGTACTGCTTTTGGAACAAATGCTAGTGTTAGCCTTATAGGAAGCTCTTCTCTTCTTTTTCCCAGCCATGTTCTCCTTTTCTGCTCCCAACCCTACGCCTTCTCATATCCATGTAATGGGCTTATGAATAATTTCTTCATTCTTTTATTGCTTGTTGCCATCTCTGTTGTTTCCACTGGCGTTACCAGAACATATTTGTCATTTCTACCTCATTTGCCCCACACCTCCAATATTATTGTTTCCCATTTCCCATTTTATGCCTTATTTCATTCCATGTGTTATACCATAAATGCAGCATTCTTATCTGTTCGTTCCACATGTAAGGCCTTTATGCTGAGGAGATTGCCATTTTTCCAGACATGAGTCAAGTTATCATGCATTATTCCCTCTTGTATCTTCTCCTTAACTAGCCATATCCTTTCAGCAAATCTTTCATTTCTTAGAAGTGGAATGCATCTTGAAGCAAATTACCATTCATTTCAAAGATATGTATTGCCATGGCCAGTGTTGGGTTGAAAAGACAATATAGAAAGTCAGCAAAGATGCCTAATTGGCCAAGGCACCAGGTAAGACACTGATGACTCAGAACATAAGAACTGCATGATAAATCATCATCAGCAAAATACCTACATGCTTAAAAGCTAATTTCTTGGAAAGCAGTCAATGTTTTCTTTCACGTGATCACAGTATGAATAATGGTATCGGGGTGTAACAGCTGGGTGAATAAACAAAAATCATTACTAGAAAGACAGAACTCCTTTTCAATTGCTGTCAGCCCACGTCCTCTTAATTTTTTCCCTGTATCTAAATACAGTAACAAAATATGGCTAAGGAAATGAATTATTATGAATAATATATAGTTCATGTGCCAACCAGAGATAACAGAATTATTTCTCGCTGAAGTTCCCAAAAATGTAGAGAAAACATGGCTGATATACTAGTTGAATACTACACACTTACTACCATAGAGTACTTTGGTGCTGTAGTATGGATTTTGGACTCTGAATACATACTCAGAGTTTACCCGGTACATAATGAACAATTAGTGTAACTGGATATAAATGTGATTCTTCAGTAATTAGGTGTGTGCTTAACTTCCTTATGATCTGTTCACGTCTCATCAAACATTTAGCTTTTCAAAGGCTTCAGATGACTAAACAGTTCTGAGAAAATTATACCAGTTAAAAATATGCAGATAGTACTAATTATTTTCTTAGAACAGTTTATTTCCTACAGAGAACCATATACAAGAATTCTAAGATGTCCTTATCTCCTACTAACCCTTCAATAACTCCAACTCATTCAAACTACATTTTGTGCATCTGGCTTCATCCTACTTCTGTCAATGCCATGTTTGAATGTTACACTCAATTAGTGAATCTCATTAAGAGCTATGCTACATAAAAAAGTTCTTCCATAGCCCAAATTATCTCAGTAGAAAAGCCACAAATGTTTGTGAGCTGAAAATATAACAGCTGTAGGTGGTTGGATCAGCAGGTAAATTTGTCAACAACAGATTTAAATGTTATACAAACACCGCAGCTGTTGAACGATCTCCTGACTGCCCTTGTGCAACATTTTGCTGTGATGTCCTTTACAAAAGTAATCCTGTAGAATTTGGCAATGACTGCATTTCTCACTTACAGCTCATGATTGTCTGGTTTGGTTCCTGGTTAGGTGCCTTTTGTGAGGAGTCTGCATACCCTTCTTTTGTCAATTTGGTTTTCATTCAGTGTTTTCTGACATTTTCCAAAGCTACACCATGAGGTGAGATGTCAATCTTTTAACACATGTAGGTGTGTGTGTGTGTGTGTGTGTGTGTGTGTGTGTGTGTGTGTGTGTGTGTGTGTGTGTGCGCGCGCACGCTCGTGCGTTTGTGTGCATGTGAGTACGTGTGTGTGTGTGCGTGTGTGTGTGTATGTGTATGTGTGTCTGTGTGTGCGTATGTATATGTCCTGACATGGACTGTTATCCAGTCTAGGACTGGTTCAATATCTGACAATGAATACTTACTGGAATAGTCTTTTGTTGTTGCATGCCAACAACAGAATAAAACCCATAGGTCAGCAGTAAGTTTCATTTTAGTATGCATCCCATCCTGTCTTATCATGCTGGCATTCTTTTATGATTCACCTCTGTTAAAAGGGCTTCAATTCTTTAAACGATGCATTCTACAGGTGGATATCTGTGCAGCAAAAGTTAAGTATCATTAGCTCTTTGACACTGCAGATGACCTTGGAGATGCCCTTCTCATTGTAAACAATGTAGCAAGAAGTACAGAAAGTATACATGAAATCAAAGCTGTGAGTGTCACTGCTGAAAGTTCAAAAGTTTAGTCACAACAGTAATTGTGAATTTTAATTACCCTGCATAGGACAAGATGGCTGTAAAATGATTATGGTGAGAGGCTATCTTTAGATGTGACTCCTCACTGCAATCTACTCTTTTAAGGATATTTATCCAAAAGAACTGTGATACAGTGAGGTTTCTCCCACTGACCAACCTGCTTCATAATCGTCATAATCAAACATAATATGTACCTTTGCAACATTTTCCGTCACATCTACTGAACTTTTATGTCTATACAAGCTGAATAAAATATTTGATATACAGAGGACATAAAGCCACCACTGTATCTTTAATATCTTTTTATTTGCAATCACTAATGGAAAGGTTATTCAAAACATGATGACAATAGAGAAGCTAACCATCACATAACTGCCACATACGGACATGTTCTATTGGGTCCTGTTTGCAGTAGTAGAAAGAAAACTCCTTACATTTTACATCTAAAGTCGAGTGGGAAAAAGCTATGCTAGGAATAAAGGAGGTTCCTGTATTTGCTAATGTGTATAACTAAAATTCCTTTATACTAAACAATAATACCAAAACCACTTCTAACAACCAACTATTACAATGCTGTAAAATATGTTCTCTTTCCTTCTTTCAGTGTTAGTTTATTTGGTCTTGAAACTACCTTTACAAAAACAAGAATGGCATCTGCATTTACAGAACACTCATGCTTTTGAGGTTAATCTGAGTATGAATTGAAGGGTGAATCCTATTGAACTGCATAGAAATATGACCTCAAATCTTTGCAGGTAAAGACACGGTCAGCTCAAAAAAACATAACCTCACAGACAGTTCAGATATTTAGTCTGACATTTCAGCATACTTTCTCACTGTAGTTATTTTGCTTTCATATTTAACTAAAAGATTACCAGAGGAAGTGAAATTGTGTTTTGCCATTATATGCTGTAATGATTGACCGAGGTTAAATTTAATGCATTTGTTCAGCATTAGTTTTTTTTGTTGTACAACAAAAGAACCACAGTCTATTACTCCACCCTGTATACAATAAAAATGTAATTACTGCTACTCTAACATGAATAGTTGAGATTTATGAGATGTATTTAAACTGGATAAATATAGCCCTTTGGAGGTGAGTATATGAACTACTGTCTCATAACTTTAACATGGTTACTGCCTGTGTGTGGTTTCCGTACAGCATAGTTTCTAATGGAAGTGCAACAAATGGCATTTAAGAATGATATGGGAAAGAAAATACCATATATGTCAAACTGAACAACACCGTTTCAACTTGATGCAATTTTTTTTTTTTACTTTGGTCTTGACCTTTTTGATCATCAATTATTTTCATATTTCTTACCTGAGAGATAATTATTGTTTTGTTTAGGTAGCACCTCTTGTATTAGCTGTATTGAAATTAGTTGTTAAGAATATGTTTGGTGCTCGGCTATAGTTGAAATAAAACACAGTAGATTCAACAGTCTTCAGAACCTTTCAACAAGTTTTTTTTCCCTGTTTTCTTCTGGAGTCCAGATTAGGAAAAAATACATTAATTGAGCAGATATAGTTTTGCTGAATTTCATATTTTATCTGTCACTAAGGGCATATTTATCACTGCTACAGAGTAATCAAATAAATGTCACAATGGAACATTTTTATGAGCCTTTCCAAAAGCGGAGACTATGTCATTGGATGTGTAGTTAACTCCAAAGATAGCAACAAATATCTCACTGCCTTTAAATTTTCAGCATGACTTTACAGCATCACTCATCTTAGCACAAAGTTATTTTCATGAAGGAAACTTAGATAAAAAGGAAATTTAAGTAAAGTTTGTGTAACTATGTTTAATATTTACATTTTCGCCTAAATGGTCATGTGGCAAAGCTACATTAAATGCACAATAACATTAGTTGGAGCCATTATAATTTAAGTGGCAGGTGCTCTACCTGTTGCTGATCCCTATATTATAGACACTTCAGGCCCGATTCCAAACAAGGTTACTCTCAGTGTAAGAGACCACTTACACTGAAATCAGGCTGAGAGCAGGTGTTTTGGAATCTGGTCCCCATATTAAGCTTGTTTATAGATAGGACTTACACCAAAGTAAGTCACTTACACTGACAGCAAGTATTTCGTGGTGGTGGTGCTACGGTAGCATTGTCGTCTCACAGCAAGACATTGTCCCATTCGATTCTCAGCTCGAGCGTCTTCTGTGGAGACATGCGTGAATGGGCATACCTTGAAGGTTGTGCGTTAGGGCTGGTAACTCAGTATGTAAAAATCAACTGCCAGTCGTTAGCGGACCGGAGTTCCACTGTGGCGACCCCTAACTGGGAAAAGCCAAAAGACACAACAACAACAACTGACAGCAAGTATTTCTGAATCATGGCAGACTTACAGTGAAAGCATCTCCCTCGGAATCAGGCACCTTTTTTACTAGAACTACTTTTGCTTTCAGTTTCCATAAATTTTACATGACTACTATTAACTACAGATATGAGAAGTTAATACCTGAATTCCTGTTAAGGTAAGAAATATTTATTGTTTTCCCAGGCTATAACTGTACTCTGCATTTCAGTTTTATGTTTTCATGCACTCATTCAAACCCTTAAACCTCATATTAACTCACTATTTCTTTCTTAAACTAAAGTCAGTGCATGATAACATCTTGATATCCTGCATGTCCCCTCTCTTTATATCCTTCCTTTTATTTCTCATTACTTCAAAGGCACAGAGCAGAACTGTAACCTCCTTAGTGCCATGTTTTCATTATTTGCTATTCCGATCTTGTTCTAGAAAAAAAATATTATCATATTGATCATAAAAGATCTTCAGCCAGACCTTCTTGATTGTATTTATTTATTCATTAACCAGGTGAATTAGATGATACATGGAAGGTTTTTTCTTTTTTTTTTATAACTTGCAGTAAGGATGGTATGATTGAATAATAGAGCAACAGAGTACAACTATTTGACTATGTATTCAGAAAGAGTAAGTATATATGAATGTTTAATTATACACAGTGTAGTGACTGGTATAACAGGTAAAGTTTCTGCCCTAGAGTTGTTGGATTCCTGATTTTGTTACTGGACAAGTTGCTTTTTTTGCAGTGAGTGAATTTCTTCCCTGTGATCACATGGTATTCTGTTGTGAAAAAATTGGTTTCATTTCACACTCCAAACATGTCCTATAAGAAGTTGACAGTGACTGCAATTACCTCTCACAGCTCCTGATTTGCTAGTTGGGTTCCTAGTTGGAGTGCCTTTTGAGAGGAGACTGCATAGTCTGCTTATGGCTATTTGTTTTTTATTCAATGTTTTCTGACATGTTTTTATTGGCAGTTTTCTGACACGTTCTAAAGATATTTCATGAGGTAATATTTAAGTCTTAACCCATGGAGGTAGGTGTGTGCGTGTGTGTGTGTGTGTGTGTGTGTGTGTGTGTGTGTGTGTGTGTGTGTGTGAGAGAGAGAGAGAGAGAGAGATAATCCAATGTTCAGAATATCCTCTCCATGTGGATGTCAGGGTACATGTGTGCTGTGATTGATTATAATACTGGTGAAGACTGTTTCTTGTGTATTCTGTTTGTATGACAGAATAGGCTACTGTTCACTGTTGTCAGAATGGATGGGTGGAGAGCTGTCAGAATGAAGTCCTAAAAAGAAACATTCTGAAGAATGTACACAGTACATAGGATACATGTATGTCACATATACCATTCCCATCTTAGACTGAACTTTCAGCATGAATAGATGTCAAATCAGTAATACATTAATCAGGCAATTCCAGTTCGATTCTCAGCTAGAGCGTCTTCTGCGTGGAGACATGCGTGAATGGGCGTACCTTCGTTGAAGGTTATGAGTCAGGCCTGGCAAGCCGGTACGTAAAAATCAACTGCCAATCATTAGCGGACCGGAGTTCCGCTGTGGCGACCCCTAACTGGGCAAAGCCGAAAGACACAAACAAACTTTTGCAGTCTTTATTGATTTCAGTTTTACAGTTGACTGCCATGACATTAGAAAGCATATGCAATGAATACAGCCCTAGTGCACTTATTTGAACACATCTTTAAAGAAAAGAAAAATAGGGAGATAGGACAGTGGTGAAATGGAGTACAAGCAGGGGGGAAACATAGTGAAAGGCAGGTAGAGATGTTCAGGAAGGGTGTAGGTTAGAATCATAGCTATCCATTTCTTCATCAGCAACAACTGTGCACTGTTTCAGAATGTGTCGATGAATTTGGACTGTCACCACCAGACAGAGTGGTGGTGACAAGATAACTGCATTGTCAAGCTAATTGGGCCAAATTACATGTGTCTGGTGGGCACATGTGTGACATGGAGAGCTGTGTATAGGACAATGTTTTTTTTGGGGGGGGGCAGGTGCCCATTTTTTTTAAGGTGAGAGTGGAACGTTGGGGAAGGGACATAGGTATGTGTGGGGGGGTAAATTGGAAGGTGAGGAAGCTTTTGCAGACAGACAAGACAGACAAGACAGCAGACAGGGGTGGTGTTTGATGCAAGAGGGGGTGAACACCTTGGATGGAGAGGGTGTTGTGGAATCTGAGTCTCAGGTGTCTTCACAAGGTAGCAGCATAACTCAGGTTCCCACCCTTGAGACTTTTGGCACTGGTCCTTCACTGCCCCTGGGGTGGCAGGGTTGGAGGCTGGAGGTTGTGCTCTGTGGTGAAGCTGCTCCACCAGGGTGGCAAATATGCCCTCCATCTAGGGCAGGCAGCATCCAAAACCTAGGAAAGCTATCCTACACACCAATGCTGGTGGTTCGTCATGGTGACAGCACCCCCTGCAGAACTGCTCCAAGAGGGGGGCCCAGCCCTGGCCTGTGGGGCAGAACTACATGACACCATAGGTAGTGCAGGGACAGTAGAGAGGGCACCAGCAGGCTGTGGCCCAGACATGCTGGGCCTCAGTGCCATGGCCAGAGGAGTCAAGATAGGTGGATCACCTGAAAGTAGCCTACCCTGTTGCACTGTAGTAAATTAGATATAATGATAATTAAGGTAAATAGTAACCAAACCAATGTTAGTATTAACATAATGTAACATAATACTGATTAATCCAAATACGTATTAAAGTATATTATGTGAAACACAGCAATAAATAACATAACAGTAAGTATGTTAACAGCAAACCAGTATGAAATAACCCATAAGGCCAAAATAACAGTTTAACAGGATATATTAATATTAAAGTATTATAATAAATAATATTAATAAATTAAAGAAAACAAGGGGTGGGGAGAGTGAGAAAAACATACCACTAATGAATTTGCAGATGATATTAATACCCAGACAACTAATACATACTTCTACAGGTGTGCAGAGTCAGTTGTGAGTAGAGTGACTCAAATTCTTCTATAGATGATGTAGCACATACATACCTCTCAAACTGTTATAATGGGACAGTATCAGCCAAGCACTAAGAAATGCAGGTGCACAACTACACGGAACTGTTTCACATAATGTGCACATACATAACAACCAAGGTGTTCTGTAAACAGATTTGCAAATACATTGCATTCCAGGTAATCATTTATCTGCTAATCGTGGACCAGACAGATTGGATAGTTGTCATTAAATTACAAAAAAATCATGACAGTTGAGAGGTATGTTTGTGTACATTAAGTAGACTAGACAGCCGTCATGTCTTAGTTGGTAGGCATGGGAGTAGAACCCAAAACTTGTAACTCCAAGGGACATGTGCACATAATGTAACAACTGAATGCAGTGACATTAGAACACACATTCAATGAATACAACCCTACTGCACTTATTTGAACACATTACTTATCAAACTACAATCCTGCTTAATGCTTTATTGTTATTGCTCCTCAGAATCTGTGAAGTATCCAGATGATATTTGCCCAGAATGTGGGTTACCTTACCCATATACTTTGTTCCTGGGCTGTGAGAAATAGAGAGCATTATTTGATTGAAGGTGGCTTGAAGACAGCCCTGAATCATACTGTGGGTTGTACAACACATTTATCAGGCAATTACTTTTGCAGTCTTTATTTATTTCAGTTATACAGTTGACTGCTGACATTAGAAAACATATGCAATGAAAACAGCCCTAGTGCACTTATTTGAACATATTACTTATCAAACCACAATCCTGCTTTATACTTTATTGTTATTGTTCCTTAGAATCTGTGAAGTATACACAAATCTGCCAACAACGAGGGCTACTTTACCCTTATGATTTGTTCCTGGAGTGGGATGAATGGAGAGCATTATTTGATGGAAAGTGGCCTGAAGACAGCCTTGAACCATACTATGGGTTATGCAATACATTTATCAGACAAGTACTTTTGCATTCTTTGTTTATTTAATTTTTTACAGTTGACTACAGTGACATTAGAACACACATGCAGTGAATACAGCCCTACTGCAGTTATTTGCACACATTAGTTATCAAAAAACAATCCTGCTTTAAACCTTATTGTTTATTGTTGTTGTTATTGTTTATTGTTTATTGCACTACAGTAACCAGAAAATATCCATACTTACCTCACTTGTGGCTCATCCTGACCAGACACCTGGTGTGAGACTAGACATTGCGAGCCTGTTCAGCTACAGCTGCTGAAAAACAAGCACACCATTATGCATACTAGTTTTGCACAGATTCAGCTTGTATTTTAGTAAAGTAGTAACAAACATAGTTATATATGTGTGGGGCATGCTCAGCCCTAGCTTCTTGGACTCAGGTGTCCATGGTTCCCCATCTTCCTTCATTTCAGGTCATCATACTGGTGAAAACACTGCTCACTGGTAAGGTCCCTGGCCAAGTGATCCTAGGCTTGAGCTTTACATTCTGAGCCCCGGCAACCACCCTCCAACAGCTGAGGTTTGTAGTTCTGGATCAGGAGTCCAACAAACACTCTGGACTCTTGCACAGCCCACCTCTGCGCTTGAAAGCTCGTTCCCTCACCAACACCACCAAGCATATCAACAGGTTAGTAAGATTCCAATGAATGCTGAAGAATTCCTACCTATTGGCTTTAATATAGGCTGTTTTCCTGCCCTTACATGTCATACTGTAATATTCAAAAAAGCACCACTTTGCTTAGCATAGCACAAACCTGCTTAGCGGTGCTGAGCATTGCACAAACTAACACAACTGTGTTTTAGTGAAGCTTAGCAATGCGCAAACACTAGTAGCCATTGACCATGTTTAAGCAGTGCTTAGCATCACACAGCTTTGCCAAATGTAACATTTTGTTTTTTAATTAAACCACCCTTTAGGTCACTTCACACATTTCCACAGCAGTAAATTTAAAAAGGTATGACTGCTGGGGACTCAAACTTGGGACCTCATATACTTTAGGCCTTGACTCTACCTATTTTGCTACTTGAATAGTGAGAAAGACAGTATACCTTCACATATACTATTACGCTACCTATTAGCATTGCTAAGCACAGTGTCGTGCCTTGCAAATGGCCATTCAAAAAAAATAAATAAATAAAAAAATAAAATAAAAAAACTTAGACAACAATAACTAATTAGTTACATCCACTTTCTATTTTTTGATATGTGGCAGGTATTAGCTGTGCATGTGTAAGCGCAGCTTGGCACTGCTGCGCTCTGCAGCTCACCATGCAAATGGGCATTAAAAAAACCCAAGTATTGCAACTCACACATATTTCTACACTAGCAGAGTACATTACATGGATTCTTATCCTGTACATAACATCTGCCCTGGTATTCCCTGGATAATTCACAACCATTGGACAGCCTCTAAACTATTGCCTACGCGGATTCAATATCCATGTTACATTGATTTCCCTCGGCAGCGCACCATGATTAATATGCATGGTGCACTGCCGAGTGGAAACCATGGCCGTGTACATGGGTACATTATGTGTAGGCTCTACACAGAGCCTACACAGATTTTATTGAATCTTAGGGAGAGTGTTTTAGCATAAGAAAATGCTTGTGAAACAATTAATTGCCAACCTGTTAAATTAAGTTTTGCAAAAAAAAAAAGAAAAAAATTACTTCAGACTTTCCAATCCCTTGAAACAAGGTCATTTTCCCATCCATTTAGGCAGAGGTGGCATGCAAATGTCTCATCACTCAGCCTTGACGGGTTTCTAATACTAAGACCATAAACTAAGTTCAGGCCTTCAAAGTGCAGCTGGATGTCAACCTACTCTTGTGTCAGGTAGGTGGCTTTCAAGTACAATGACAGCAAGACAGAGAACACAGACACATGATAATGTCCCCTTTTTAGGTTTCCACTGTCTGCACTGATATTTATTAACACTATAAATATATTTCACATGACTTTTTGAAATAGATGAGTTTAGCATCAAAGTAAGCAAGTAAGGTAACAGAAGCTCTTTTAAATAGGAAGGCCTTGGTAATGTACAACTTTAAATAATATCACAAGAACTGCAAAAAAAATATTTGCTGCTAATCAGTGAGTCAGTGATGAGAATGAAGAATGGTAGTGAGGTGGCTGTACCAAGAGGTCCTTCTAAAGAGCTTTGTTGCTGAATTCTGCTCACATCGCAACAAAATGATCTCACTTCTTGAAAGCACTAAATAAATGGCATATGACCAAGGCCTACACAACCATTCTGTGATTAAAAAAAGATACTTAGGTAAAAGCAATATTTCTCATCTTGTGACAAGAACAGGTTACAGTGCCATCCTGAAATTATAGCAGTTTTAAGGATGACTGAGAAATATGCATAGAATCTCCAACTTGTGACTACTGTAGATAATACAAGGGGGGAAGTACAGAAGGTGTGGAGGGCCTTTAAAATGCTTAAATGACAATGAGAACAGCCTTGGATAGACAAAATAGAGACAACTATTTGACATCTATGAAACCACATCTTCATAACAGTGTACAGTTGGCCTAAGCAACTGACATGAACCTCAGGAAAGTAGATATACACCTGACTGTCAACAGCATAGCAGTAGATATATACACCTATCTGCCTGAGCAAAGGCACTAGGTGGAAGCACACACATAGTAAACAGAATCTGACTTAAAGTGAAAAACTGCCAGACCAGACAACAAAGATGGTAGGGCAAACTAATACTTAACCTGGACACTACCATCTGAGTCTGAACTGGCCCTTCATGAGCTGCAGAAGGATCAGGCATCCAGCAGTGTCAAATGCAGTTCATACATCAAGAACTGCAATACAACTTGGATATATCACTGCTAAAAGATTGTATGCCACACAGATGAGAGCCATCTCAGTGCTATAGTGATAGCAGAAAATAGAAAGAAATGGATGATAGAATCCATGGAAGTTATCAGCATCATCGATCTGTTTACACAACACGTTATCATTAATGTTGCTGATAAAAGGATACCATGATAGTATCCTTTTATCAGCAAGGGATATCCCGATTATTCAGTGTCTCAGGTTCTGTGTATATGCAGAGTTTGAATGTATTTCATTTCTGTGTTCGTTTTTAATTAGTAGTCTGGTTTCCTCACACTTCCCAAAACCAAGCTGTTTGATTATCTGCTCTTAGTTATCACTATATGTTGTATTTAACCTTGTCCTTGTAGTCCAGGGCATGTCTGAAAAGGATCTGTTTCACAAACAAGAAAACAAATAATTAATAAGACAGATAAGATGTTATTTCTCCAAAATGCTTGGAACCAAGATGGAATTTTTAAAGACTGATGGAATCCTGGCTTTTTTCAAGATCTTTAGAAATATATCTGATACTAAAGGACAAGATAATTCTGAAGATCAAAGGACCCCAAAACTCCAGGCAGTACATACACAGAATATATGGGTCTGTGTCAGTCTTATTGCTAGAGGTATGCAGAGTAGGAAACATTTGTATGAGCTCATCAAACTCATCTCATTTCCTGTTAGTTAAATCACTGTCATGGACAAACTAGGACATACTTAGTTGTTTGAGGAATGACTCATATCTAATAGAGTTCATTATGTATGTAAAGAACTGAGCAGCAAGTTTGCAAATACATGGAAAAAAAAAGCTTTGAGAGTGAATAGGTAGGATTGACAGTACAACCTACTAGCCTGCCAATAAACAACTACAGATAACCATATAGTAAAGGCACCCTTAACGAGTGGTTCTGAAAGAAACTGTGACCAGAGTAGAATAGACTACCATCAAGACTATTCAGGCACAGTAAAAGATAATCGAAAATGTATTTATTTAAGGTATATCATTCATGATCACAAGTAGCTCATTCCCTTGGAATGAATATCAAAATCTAGTTATAATTTGATGTTCCTTTAAACAAATATTATATTAATACACAGAAAATAATCTGATGAGCAGTGATAGTCCATTCCAATAAATCTGAGAAGACTAATGATGCTACTAAGCAGGATGTGGCCATTGTGCTTTTGGCTAGTTTAAAATGAAACAATGCTGCATAGAATCAGATGAACTATGGCAGCACGACACCTGAATGTGACATCTAAGCAATACACTCTTGGAAGAAAAACACAACAAGATGTGATTAACGTATCTATAATGAAACATTATGAGTGGCTTTGTCAAAACTTACAATATCATAACTGATATAAAAACCGATGGGGCTTCAGTTGTGCAAACCATGTAGAAGGAGTCATTCTCCTCAACTCCAACCTATGTTATCATGTCTAAGACATCTAAGCAACAGTACAACAAAAAAAAAAAAAACGAATAAGTTCAACATCAAGCTGATAAAACAGTGGTGCACCACGTCTGGCCCCGGGGAAAAATCTGGCCCTCGAGACAACACCATCTGGCCCCCAGAGAGTAACCAAAAATTAAAAAAAAAAAGTGAAAAAATGCTATGCCTTACTCCAGTCACGCAAACTTTCCACCACATGCTTACTTACCTAAATGACTGCAGTTACGCACACCTCTAATTTTAGCTGCAGAAGTAACTATTCTTTGTTGTTTATAACTTATAGTCTGTAAACAGTAGTAACTTTCTGCAAGAGTTTGCAATAAGTCATGGCTGCAAGCCACAATAAAGTTAAATGCAAAGGTGATGTAGAAAACAGGCAATTTCCTGACTGCTGTCTTAAGTAAAAATGCCAGTCACCTGTACCTATTGTTAACTTGTAACGACTTACTACAAAGCAGGATGTGGCCATAGTGCTTTAGGCTGGTTATAAGTTTAAAATGAAACAATGCTGCTTAGAGGTGGCCAGCAGGTGAATTAAGAATTTGGGTAGTGGCCCTCCCCACAAAAAGATTGTGCACCACTGTGATAAACTATCATACCAAAGAAACTTCAACAACACAACAAAATCTAATAAAAGACTAATATAAAACAAACTCATTCCATCTCCTTATTCAAATACAACTTCGATCAGTGTATGGGAATGATAACATTTACCCTAGTACTAACCACTGTGCAACTAATGGACAAAACCAGCACCTAAATGCTCTGTCCTGCAGCAGGATCCCCTTTCAATAATAAGCATTATGACCCCAGAAACATCCATTTACCTATGGGACATTTAGGAATAAAGCTCATTGTAATGGTAAGTTGAACACCTAATGAGATAACATTGCCAGGCACAGAATGTCCCTTCCTGGCAGTTAACCGAGTATTCAACTAAGAACCTATGAACTGCTACAGCTAAATCAGCACCAAACGTTTAACTCTTCACTCCTGCATTCCAAATCTAGGGCATCAACCTGACAATCATTGTCTCTTAATATACTAAAGTCATTCAGACTCAGAAAATAATAGGAAAATTTTAATTCATCGTTGTACACCAATGTAAATATCATTACACATTATGCATAACAACAGTGACAAAACAACCTGCAATTTTTATAACATTGACAACATAAAATCTTGTTCCAAAATGTGTGTCACTTTAAGAACTAATGCTAAAGTACTTTTCACCTAACCCTGTATTTCTCCAAACTGAAGCATACCATCTATGCAGCTTTCATTCTAGCAGCCTCCTCTTAAAGCTTACAGGCTTCAGTGAATCTTTAGGTTAGTGCGTTAGCAAAAATTGAAGCTGCTATTATGTGGTAAGCCTAATACCTTGCTCAGTACAACAGCTGTAAAATCATACAATAAGCCCCTATCAATAAGGAAAACCTGCATAAAACTTATTTAATATCCTGAATTTGTTTGAAAGTTGATAAAAAAATAAAACATGCAAACATGTTTAAGAAACTAGCAAAATAAATTCTTAGGCATAAAGAAATAACTCACAGGTGCCAGTCAGGGACATATTAGGATAATTCCAAGCTAGTCAACTAGTTAATGCTTCTGTGATGTTAAAACAATGTAATGTCAGTATCTGCAATTCTTGCTTTATCTAAAACATTTTGAAATTTGAATTTGCTGCTCATTGCTCATTTCAGAACTACAAGTAACCTTATTTTCCCACACTGGACTTTTTTCCAGAAAAAGTACAATGCTGCATGTGAAATCACCAAGATTTGTGAAAAAAAAATATATAAATAAAATAAAAAGAATAGACTAAGATGCTGCTTATTGAAATTGCAAGGAAAAGTCTTCATATAAAAAAAAAACACAGAAGAGTCACCAGGTTAGACAATTAAGGAATGAAATATAAAGTAGTAACACTGAATGAGTTTAACATTGCCAAAAAAATTATGTAAACAGTTTTAGTGACTGGAGTACTCTCAGGTGAAGTGATGGCTTTCACTGGGATTCCACAATGGCCATTTAAATAACTTTATAACTGACAAAAGCAGAAAGGCTGAATAAAAGACCATGCTTGCTTGCTTTTGACATAAATAAATAACAAGGTATTGGTATAAGAAAGCAAAGAAAAGCTAAAGAAGGACTTGTCAAAATGAGGTAGCTAAAATTCACCAAACAGAGGCATATTAATGAATCCAAAAAAAGGCAACAGTGGGTCAGAAACAGTAATACAAATGAGAAGAGGGATCGCTCGGTACTTAAATGAGATGATATGAAAATAATTAAGTAGCATAACCGACTTGCAAAAATAACAGCTGTTGGTCTTGCATTTACAAATGGAGGCATGGTAACAGAGACCAATAAAACAGTATGCATCTCACAGACAGCTAGTAAGACCCCCAAACTTAATTTCATGTAGTGTTTTGGGAACATATCTTCTGCCACAACAAGAAAAATAGCAGCAATTTAGGAATAGGTGATAGGAAAAGTGCATAATCTTTAAACTAAGTCATATTAAAAGACTAACATAATACGTTAAAGCTGAACAAATTATACATAGATGGGTGAGAGATCATAAAATATTTAGGAATAATATGTTTATCAAAACAGTCCAAGTACTTCCACTGTTCTAAAAAAAGATGTGCATGAGAAAGAGAGGCAGCACTTTAAAAAGGGGAGACAGAATAATAAAAATAAGTGATATATGAGGAAAGAGGGGTACGTGAAATTTGATGAAATATTATTTTTAATAGAAATAGCAGTAGATAATTGATAGAGTCTTCATGAAAAAATTGTGACAGTAATGCATTAAAAAAACAAGAAGGCATGAAACACACAGACACAAAAAAGAAACATAAAAATAATATCAATAAGCTTTTGGCTAAGTAGGATCTGGTGTTTGAGTAAAAAGAAATGGACAAAAGATTGTGTGTACAAAGTGATTCTTATGTGCTTCCAACATCTATATTTCTTTCCTTAATCATTTACACAAACATGGAAATTTAAATAAAAAAATCGTACATTCTTTTGGTTTTAACAGTGAGATAGAGTACCTTTTTAAAGACATATATGCGATATGAGCTCATTATATTTTTATTTAACTTGCTGACTCCTCCATTCTGAAGTAGAAAGGAATTATTGCTCAAAGTTTAGTAATCTGCATTATAATTTGGTAAAGCTAGAGCTTCCTCCCTTATCACAAGATCTTTGTAGAAGGTTTAAATACCCATAAAGAATGTTGTTTTTAACTGCCATCGACAGTGACTCCTTCAGTCACTACTGTAAGACCTCCCTTGTAGCTTATAGGGTATGATATGTAATAAAGATATATGGGTCTTTACCCTTGCTTCCTAGTGTATTTAAAACTGTTAGAATGCACGTATCCTTGAAATCCGGAGTTAAGATGAGAAGACTGATTCTCCACAATTTTGCAGAATGTCCAGAGTTTTGCCTCATAGTTTTGGTCTTTTCCTCATACAATTTGTGGTTTTCGGGAAAATCATTGAGGATTGAAATCACTAAATATTCCCAGATATTTGAATATTAGGCTTGATATCCTTCAATAAATGCATGATAATGCAAAACTTGTTTTTTTCTAACAACTTTGTAAGTTTATAAGAGCAATATTTAAAATATGCCCCTGATTATAGTTCTCCACATTATTTTTGGCTTTGTCCAGAATTCTTACACTTAAAGGTTAAGAGGTATAGTGTATAACTATCTTAGCATCCCATGTACCTGAAGTGGCAGATGCAGGTAGGGCAGAAGACTGTGGCAGTCTGGAAGCCAGTTGTGGCAAGTGTGCTGCTGCCGGGTGGGGGTGACAGGTCCTGCAGGAGGGAGGGATGCAGTTTGTGATGCTGCTGCAAATAATATTAAAATAAAAGTAAAGAAACAAAATAATACAAAATAAAAGCATGTTATAGAAAGGATGGTGACAAAGAGTGTGTAGGGAAAAACACAAACACAATGAAATATTAAATATATATCTTGACTATGGTAAGCATACAGTACTTTTAGGACCAGTAGACACTTTTTAATTAAACAAAGCTATTAGCATACACATCTGAGAGGGAGACCTGAACCATCAGTCATCATCATCTGTATTCTGATAGACAGAGGACTTACATAATCAGCCACTTAAACAAACCAAAAGGGGGTCTCTTGTCTGAGATGCAGTAATGATGTCTGAGACAAATTTGCATTTATGAAGTAAACAGGCTGCCCTGACTTCCTGTACAATTAGTGTGCAATTAATAAGGCAACCAGTTCAGCTTACCAGCACTGCAATTGCATTTTGCAAAATCGTACCAACTTGCAGAAACTCACTCCCAGAAGATATCAGACTATTGTAAAACATCAACCAGCTTGTTGTATTCTCTTGTTACTTATGTTTATGCCTAACATGTTGCTTCCTTGGCTTGACTTGTTGCTGAAAATTTTAGGACCAGTCTATGAACCCATTTAACAAATGAAAATAAAAATAAAAAATAAATCCCTTAGGTACGCTAAACTCCTCCTGTGCAACTGAAAATTCACTTCAATTTCTTCAGGATCTATAGAGATTAAAAGAGCACTGTGAAATATTTGCAGGTGGCATGCAGTTGGAGGTTATACGTATCTCACTTAAGTTGTACTTCCTGGACATGGGTGGTGCCTGCCATTTTACTTCATTTTCCCACTAGCCCAGGTGACAGGATTGCAGAATTTCAAATGCCTGTTATGGTGATGCAACTTTTCCACCATGTGTGACATGCCAATGGCATGTGTGACAACCTGGGCTAATTGTACCAGGCTTCAGTCTTATACTGAGGCCTTTTATAGTCCGCCTATACGAGACACTGGCAGTAATCCTGATGAAGGAGGTAAGGAAATATTTTGGACTCCTCCTCACATCACTTTTGCACTTTAAATGGAGAAAAATTTTCTCCTTCTCCAGCAATATCTCAAACTGAACAATCGTAATAAAAAATAGTAGAAAACAGGCACCTAAATGAGATGTTGCTTGCCCCATCTGCTGTGTAATGACAGACATCACTTGGCATCTCATTTGCAGAACACTTGGTGGGCTCACAAAATATAAGTGCTATATCATTATGGGTCACAATGGCCTTATAAGGTGTAAATCTGGCATTCCTGTATCCCTGTTTATGCTGCTGAGAAATCAGACACTGCAGCAGCTTCATTTACAGATAGTTAGATTTGTTGGCATGGCCTGGACCTTGCATGTGATATCCTGCCCAAGAGAAACAGATATGTGCATCATTTATGTGGCTTTAACATGAAAGTTAGCAGGTATGCTTATCTTGCAAAATGAGCAATTTAGAAACAATAATGAGTGGAGACCAATGATGTAGCATACTCATCATGCCAAGCCAGGTGAACAAGCATGGTATGACAGTAGGCATTGACCATCATCAAGTTAGCTAGTGATGCAGCATACTCATCATGCTCAGCCAGGTGAACATGCATGATATAAGTATGACAGTAGGCATAGACCATCATCAAGTTAGCTAGTGATGCAGCATACTCATTATGCCCAGCCAGGTGAACATGCATGATATAAGTATGACAGTAGGCATAGACCATCATCAAGTTAGCTAGTGATGCAGCATACTCATCATGCTCAGCCAGGTGAACATGCATGATATAAGTATGACAGTAGGCATAGACCATCATCAAGTTAGCTAGTGATGCAGCATACTCATTATGCCCAGCCAGGTGAACATGCATGATATAAGTATGACAGTAGGCATAGACCATCATCAAGTTAGCTAGTGATGCAGCATACTCATCATGCTCAGCCAGGTGAACATGCATGATATAAGTATGACAGTAGGCATAGACCATCATCAAGTTCGCCAGTGATGTAGCATACTCATCATGCCTGGCCAGGTGAACATGCATGATATAAGTATGACAGTAGGCATAGGCCATCATCTGGTTAGGGAAGAATTTGTAGCGCACAGAGTTCAAAATATGGTAAAGTTGAATTTCAGGAGATTCCTGCACCTGTGTTTGTACAACTTGACTGCTGCATTTTACACGTTTGTGATTTGTACTACAAGTGCTTTTAATGGCTACTGAACTTGTTAACATAATAGTATATTTGTTTATGAGTACTTCTAAGTGTACTGGAAAGGTGTATTGAAAGGAGCTTCAAGGCAGCAGTAAGTACTTGGCTGCAGGATTAAGTGTAATGGGAGTCACATCATGAACACATAGAGCATAGTACAAGACATTTGTACAGTGTGCATGATACCATTTTATTTAAGTATTTGATTGTGGTATACATTACACATATTTCAGTAGCAAAGGTATTTTAACACTGAGAAGAATAGTCATGTCATCTTGGTCATTTACAATGGTTTGTGATTGTTTTGTGGAGGGACTGTGCTCACTAGACCTGTGTCTGAAAGTCTGCCATTTAATTAAAGATTTTGAATACAAATGTGCAACTGCCAGGTGCACTAAGATTATGCTAAATGGCAAAGGGATGCACTGGTGCTGTTAGGATTTGTCAGGCTCACGCAGGAACAAGGATGGCAATTCCACAGTCTCCATACCAACAGAGCAATGCCTAATAAGACTGGTCAGAAAGAAGCACTCTATTGAGTCTGTTATGACATACACATGTAAGCCCATGTTCTTGGATGCAGAAAAGAAGGTGCTACTCCAGGCTCTGTGTCTTCATGGATGGCATATCTTTTCCCTGCATGCAGCTGACTAGGCCTGCTGGGACCATACCTGGAATGGTATTGTGTAAAATGTTAATACAGCTGTTGGTCGCAACCAGGATTATGAAATCATACACCACTGGGCCAGTGATATCATATGTCCAGCCTGATAAACAGCATACCTTCTGGCATGGGAAAAGAGGAGAATGGGTGGGGGACTCTCCTATGCCTAGGAATGGAAGTGGTATTGGCCATTTACATATGCAGCTACACTCTTTCGAGAGACTTATGAAGAAGTACAAGTCTCTGCAGATGGATAATTTGTTCCTGGAGCATTCTCTGGATTTAAACCAAGTTTCCCGTGGTTTGAAATTGTACAAATTTCCTATGGGGATTACAGAAGATTCTGATGCGTACAAAGATGTGATTGCATTGTTTGACCGAACAGGTATGGACATATTATTATACACGATAATAACATTAAATTGGCACAGTTAAAAAACAAAATAGCCGAACTTAATGCTAGTATAAGTAATGATTTTTTTCAATTCAAGAAAGTCCAGTACAATAAAATACTGAGTGACTTGGATTTGTTTGTAAAAACTATTTTAGTTAAAAAACAACGCAAATTGCATAGGGATACATTAGATTATGCTGAAAGAAGGGCATATCCGAGCTTAAAAAAAGCAACATTAAATAGTAATGGGAACTCCAACAACTTAAATCATGGGGCAAAAAACAGCCCTAGGAAGACGGAAGGGAATGTTAGAGAAAGAAATGACATTGAAGTTTTTTAGATTCCCCTCCTCCAGTAAGGCGATCAGATCGGTTGAGTAACCGGAACCAGAACCAACGTCAAGCAGGTTAGAATGGGACAGTAGTGACGAGACAAACACCATGGAGAAAGGAAAAGGGTGGTTACCATGACTGCAATTACAACCAGAACCAGATGGAGAGATAATAGCTTCAAATGACTTTGTGGTGACATTCCAAGTGGGTAATAGTGATGTTGTGGGATGTTCTAATGTTTGTGAACATTTACAGGTTGATGGTTTTTCAATTTTCATCTTTACTGACATGGATATTGCCTCCCTTTTAAAAAAGGGCTTTATGTTTGTACCATTTTTTCGGCATGACATTGGTAAAATGATTAATTTTAAACTTTTTACTAGGCGGCTAAATTTAAAGATTTTTCTGGAATAATGGCAACTCCCAGATGGATAATATGCTTTCAATTAAAAGAAAATGTATATTTATTCCACCATCAAATCCAAATGTTATGATATTTGAACAGTTGTATGAACAGCAGATAAGGAAACAAATAAATACTAAAAAGCACTTTGTAGACAGTTTAATGATTAATGAGAGAATTTGTTTGAAACAGTTAACTAGCTCTAATGAACACAGGACTATGAAGCCGGACAAGGGAGTGGGTGTAGTAATAATGTCCAACATTGATTAAACATGCAGAATGCATGACATCCTATGTGATGCAGACACATATGAGAGGGTGTCAAGATTTGAAGTTTATAGAGCCTATTCCAAGATAGACAGGCTGTTATATGAATTTTTGTGTAAGGGGATTATTAATGAAACTGAATATAGATACTTAGTTGTGGATACGCCAGTTATCCCCTCTATTTTTGGAACCGCCAAAATTCACAAAGACATTAACACCACCCATTTAGACCCATTGTTGTGGCAAAAGGTTCAAAGACTTTAGCATCATTTATTGCTCTAAGTTGTAAGAAAGTCTTAAACAATATGGGACACATTTTGAAAGACTTGTGGCATTGTTTAGACATTCTGAGGAAACTTGATTGTAAGGAAGATTTTTTGCTAGTTACAATTGATGTAGTTAACTTGTTCCCCATTATACCCTATGATAGGGGTTTGGAATATTTTAACAAGAGTTTAATAGGGGTGGTCAATTTACACAACGTTAAGAGGAGTTTGATTTTGAATTTAATGGAAATGGTTTTGTTAAATAAATTTGTGTTCTTTGAGGGGGAATATTTTCGTCAAACTCCTGGGGTTGCCATAGGGGCCAAATGTGCCCCACTTTATGCCAGCATGGTGTTGGCAGAGTGGGAGAAGAATCATGTTTTTAATTTATGTTACATGTCAGAGATTTTTGTATATTTACATTTTTGGATGATATTTTAATTTTGTGGAGGGGCAACAAAGAATCTGTTGCTGAGTTTGTGAATTATCTTAACAATACTACTGCTTTTTGTGGTTTACAAATAAGGTTAACCAGGAGAAAATAGACTTTTTGGACTTTTTATTATATAAAAATGAGAGTGATGGTAGATTATGTTCAAATATTTTTTGTAAAAAGACCTATTCTAACTCTCTTCTTCATTTTAGTAGTTGCCATCCCATTTACCAAAAAAAGAATGTAGTAAAAGGACAGATGGTAAGACTTTCCAGGCTGATTAGTGAGCAAGACATTTTCAAAAGGGAAATGTTAACGTCATTGACATGTTTAGAAACAGGGGTTACCCCCTTAAATTTTTGGTGAAAATCAGGAATGAAAGTTATAAAAAGGAGGCCTTTGTCTTTTCCACCAATTTTAAGGACAGAGGTAGAAGTCAGCTCCATTGAGACAAATAAAAATAAAAGCAAGACTGAAGCATTTAGGTTGCAATACAATGAGATGGGATCTGCATTGAAAACTATAGTTAAAGCTAATTGAGAATCTGTATTTTCTGTAGAGTTGAAAGACGTTATAAGAATAGAACCTCAGATCACATACAGCAGGGGAAGAAACATAAAGGACTTCTTAGAGAATGAAGAAAAACAGGCAATTCTCTGAAGAATGTCACCAAGCACAATTAAATCCACCACAATCGGAAAGGGAAATGCAAACTACAATTTATTTTAAATATTTCTATATCTAAGAATTGTAAAACCTTCTCAGAAACATTGTAAGTGAATCTAAGAAAATCAGTAGTTTGATTAATATATTTTATAAATTCTTCTAATTTTTCTTTTCCTCCTACCCAGAATATAACTTCTTAGAGAATAATGTACATTCTGGACAGCACTACACCTCTAGGATGACCAAATGTGGTATGCGTAATATTTGCAAGTTCATTAACGTTGGTCCCTATGTGTCTATTTATCAATACAACAGGTCCATCAGATGTCCGGGCCATTATAACTGTATTACCAGGATGGTCGTGTATGTGGCCACCTGTTTTGGATGCCAGGCTTTCTACGTGGGTAAAACCACATGTAGATTGAAGTTGAGAATTATGGAGCACATAAGGGGCATCAAAAACAGAAAGAACACTGGTGCACTATACGCACACAGTATGAAATGCAACAATTTTAAGAAGTTTATATGTTTTGCAATTTACAAAGTGCCTGAAAATGAAAGGGGAGGCGACTTGAAAATACTGTTGGAAGTAAGATAATGCCTTTGTCAACTAAGGCTTGATGTCACTAGACTACCTGGTATAAATGAATGTTGTTCCATTGCCAGTATTTTGAAATATAGGTCTAATTTTATTTAACATGTATTAAGTAATTTTGATTTTAGCCTTGCAATGGGCTGGTTAATGGCTCAGAACGTCACATGGACTTATTGGCCTTATTTAACTGCCATGGTTGTGAGTTGTTGGAACTGTTATTAAAAGGCAATGACAAAAGGTTTAATGTACTAAAAGAAGCTGTTAATAGATTTGATAAACAAATCAAACAGCATTTGTGTTTTTCTTTTAAAATAAATGATTACAAAGCTATATTTGTAAATGTAGGGGTTGGGAGGGTGGCCTAATGGTTAAGGTGTTTGCCTTACAAACACAAAGTGCAGGGTTTGAGTCTCACAAGGGATAATTGGTTAGGCTTAAAATGGCTCTCAAAGGGCAGTTAGCTTAGTACTAATCTAAAAAACATCTAAAAACATTGCTGCTATTAGGGATAAGAAAAGCAAAAAATTAGAAAGAGACATAAAGCAATATGAGTAAGGGCAGGCATACCCCACACCAAAAGGCAGTATAGGGTCTAATTCAGCTCAGATAGAATTAATAGATGAAGGCTCTGTTCGTGAGGGTGAAGTAAAGGACATAGTGGAAGAATATCCAGAGGACAGCAACAATTATGATAATGTCCCTTTAGGACCACCCCCCCCAGAGGTCAGAGAGAATCAGAAATCACCAGCACAATTACAACAACAATTGGTCTCACAGCAGGAATTCCTGGACTGGCCGTGGACAAGGGAGAGGAACTTATGGGAACATGGGGAGAGGGAGAGCCAGGAACATTGCTGGGAACTGGTAGGTACAGAGACAAATAATAATATTATTAGTAATATACAGCATGATCTTACAATATACACCATATCTAACACTCAGGCCACTGTAAAATGGGCAAATTTGTTTGAAAAAGGGTTAAACTTTGTGTCCATGAACAATGCCAGAATTGATAGAACTTTATTTGACCTGATGGTGTACACTAGGAAGCTCAATTTGAGTATGGTTGTAAATAGTGGTAAAGACAATCTCTCTGTTCCAGTATGTAAAAAGCCAGTGTCTACAATCCCCCCCTACATCCTAGCATACAACTATTTGAGATGATGTGTGTAAATGATTTTTAGGGGCATTTGTAAGCACAAAAAGATTCCTAGAGGTGAAGGTAATTTAACTAAAGATGAAGAAAATCTACTTAATAGCATCTTAGACAACAGGTCACTAAGAATAATGAAACCTGATAAAGGGGGAGAGTTGGTGGTAATGGAGCAGCAACGCTATGTGGATAGTATGTTAATTAATTTATATGGGGATGGATTTGAACAAGTTTCAGTGAATGAATTAAATCTAGCATACAAAAAGATAGATGTCACTTAATATAACTTGTTACTCAACAAAAAAATTACTAAAGAAGAATATGACATCATGGTACAGGAAAATCCAAGAATTCCAACCATATTTGGCATTCCCAAAATCCACAAAGATGCCACCAACCCTCCCTTAAGGCCTATAGTGGATGCTAAGGCATCTAAGACTCTGACTATTGCCAAGTTTCTGGATTTTTGTTTAAAGAACAGTCTTAGTGGGTTCCCACACATTATTAAGGACTCTTGGGACTGTCTTAAAAAACTAAACCAGGATTTGTATGGGGATGACATGATTCTGGTTACAGGTGACGTGAAGGACCTCTGCAATGTCATACCGCACTCTGAGGGAGTAGAACTGTTTTATGATTATCTGTGTAAGAATTTACAATATACACACTCTAGAATACTTACACTTAGGACACTAATAGAGATGGTCCTTGAAAACAATTGCATTCTGTTTGAAGGGCAATTGTTTAGGCAAATGACGGGAGTTGCCATAGGGGCAGTTTGTGCCCCCCATCTTTGCAAACATTGTCTAGGCCCAATGGAAGTTGACCAAGGTGTTCCCCTTTGAAGGGTATAGGAGGTGTGTAATTTATGGCAGATACCTGGATGATATACTTATTCAATGGGGAGGTAGTGAAGGTGAACTGTATGAATGTTTTTCTTATATGAATACTAGCACCTCCTTCTTAAGATTTACTATGGGGATAAACACAGAGAGTATTAGTTACTTAGACATCCAGATCAAGAAAAATAAAGAATTCAAAAAGTACACATCTACTATTTATAGGATACCAATGTACTCTAACACTCTACTCCATTTTAATAGCGACCACCCCCTGCATCAAAAAAGGTCCACAGTCATGGGGCAGGGTTTAAGGCTTGCAAGAATGGTTAGTGAGTTGGATACATTTTATGATGAAAGAGACAAATTGTTGGTTATGTTGGAAAAAAGGGGATACCCACAGGGATTTGTGAAACCTATATTGACAGAGGTCACTCAAAAAAGAATAACAGGACATTTTTTATCCATTGTTGGGTCTCAGCAATGGAGGTGGTACACAAGGTGCAATCATGGATGGTAGTGACAGTAAACACGGTATGTATAAGAAGGCTATGATCCTGACATATACCCCATAGTATTCTCTATTTAGGGATGTCCTTTTAAGAATTGATTTATCCTACAACATGATGAACAAATAGGTAATGCAGTGGGTAGTAAACCACTAGTAGTGTACAAAAAAGACATCAGTCTTAAGAATATGTTATAAAGGAACAAGGTAAGGGTAGGATCTTACACTAGTGGGTACACCAGGAAATGAGGACATTGTTCGCAGTGTAAATTTATCCTAGAGCATGACAGAGTGAATATTCCTGGGTATGGTATAGTGAAATCAACACACAGAAATAACTGTGGTACTAAAAATGTAGTCTATATTGCACTACGTCAAATCTGCAATAGATTGTACATTGGAAAGACAAAAAACTCCTTCAGATTGCAGATATATGAGCATAATACATTGGGAAGGGGAACATTAATAATGCCCTTGCTAAACATATTACTAAATTTCAAGAGCATTATTTTAAATTTACAATACTTGAACATCTAGAATACAATGGGGGGGGGGGACCAAATGACCTATTCTTAGAGTTTAAGGAAATGATGTGGCAACTAAAGGTTAATGCCACAAGCCCCCCTGGATTAAATGAGGTAGTTTCTTTATCTAGTTACCTCAAGTTAAAATCAAATTACCATTTATAATAATAATAGAACAACATGTATATTTAAAGTATATATTGGTTATTCTGTATCATATCTTTGGTTATTTACTTAGTTTTTTTTAGTTTTTTTAATGAATCTTCTTTAATAATTGTAGCAAAATATATATTTTATATGAATTGCTTTTAAGGAATGTGTGCATATATGCAAACTATAGGGTTTTGTATTTTTTGTTATGAAATTTAACATCAGTAACAATTTAACAGGGGGTATGGCTTTAAAAATGTTTTAAAAATGTTTTTGGAGGGAAAGTTTATTGACTTAATTGATTAAACACATGGTAGTATATAAGGTGGATGTAAAGTGTGTTACAACATTCTGAAGTAGTCATTGTTTTATTAACTGAAGGAAGCACTACATAAAGAATATCATCCAGATAAGAGTGTGACCTGTTCTTCTGATTTTACTTTATTTAACATGTATTAAGTAATTTTGATTTTAGCCTTGCAAGGTTTTAATAAGATTCATTATTCATTGTTAAACTGTGCATGACCTCTGTGTTCAAAAAGTTTTGGGCAGTTAATGGTTAAACAGCAGTGTTTTATGAGTTGGGAAATGCTTAGTTATTATTGGTTTACAAACTCACTTCATTAACATTTGTAATTAATTTAATTATTATTTAAGTAAGACGTTTGTTAGTTTAATTCACTCTGATGAAGCCCTGTAAGTGTTAGGGTGAAAGCATTTAGTGAATGGTTTTATTTATTGGTCTAATAAACTGGTCCGGTGGTTTCAGCAAGTCTGTGGAATTATTCACTTAAGATTTCAGTTGGATTACCCTGGTGGTACTTTTTTTTGTTTTTATTAGCAGTTCTACCTTCCATGCAAGCCTTTTTATATTGGAGCGTGGAGTGACTAGGAGAATGATAAGGTGTAGAGAAACTTGTGGTCAACTGGCCAGCAGCAAGCACCTCAGTAGTACATTATATTACCTGCCTCACATCATATATGAACAAGACCTTATAGAAACGGGACTGTATCTTGCTGTCTGAGATGAATGATCCTGAAGAAAGAAATGGAAACAAGATAAGGAATGGAATGAATTAGTGAATGGCAAGGCAAACTTGCTGACTTCTAAAATGCCCATACAGTACCAATTAGACTGGGACCTTCTTGGCACTCTGCATGATAACTGCACCAGTTTTAAAAATGAAGGAGTTCAGTTATTTATCACCTCTCGTTATCTAACAGCTCTTTGTGCCTTTCATTAAGATTCTGAGATAACAGCACTATTTTCTTATATTCTGATACATCTCATTTCATTATCCTTCTTCTGTTCTCTTGTATTAGTCTCCAAATAAATTATATCATATTCCTAACAAACTACATTCTAAAATATGTTTTAAAATATTAGCTTTTAGAATTTTGGGGCAGTTTTCATACATGGGAAAAAAACAAAAAACAAATGTGATTCTATCTCAGCAGACAGGCCTCTGGAATACAAAAAAAAAAATCCTTACATTTTAAATTTGACTGTTGCGTCTTTAGATAACACATTTTTATTGCCCCACTGTCAGGTCTTCAAAGAGTCCCTTTCACTTTATACAATTAATTAGAAACTTTTACTGTTGCCTTTCTAACAAGGTCTTTCAAACTTTTTTTTTTTTTTGGTGTGGATCTTCCTCAATGAGTAGCAGCTTTAGGTAAGGGTATCATCTCTCCTTTTTTTTCTATACATTTGTTAATGGTACAAGCCCTTTATACACAAGTGGCGCTTTTTAGGGGTTGACCGAGGAGTACTGTCTTCTGAAGTGATTTGCTCAGGGTAACACAGTAGGCAAATGGTGAATGAAGGAATCAAACACTTTACCTATGGCTACAACATGCAACTGACTCACAGCTAAGAGCATTAACACTCTGACTAACTTCCTTATCCTGTTTAGCTTGTATCTGGAATTATTTTTTAGTTTCATAAAGCTGGAAGAACAAATCTGATGAAGACAAAACTTGATACATACTGAAGAATGTTTGTTCAAGTCAGACTGATATCCCACTAGGTAACATCATATAGGTAGCCTATAGTAAAGTATGTTAGGACAGAAATTTAACCACCGGAGAATTTGGACCTGAATGCAAAGTCTGTTTTTTTTCTTTTTCTTTTTATTTATTTATTTTTTTACAGAATATTCCAAATGGCAATAAGTCACAGAATGTTCTACCAAATAATTTTGCAGCTAGATCTAATCTAATAAAACATAACATACAGTATAGTTTGTTTTGTATCATTGCCAATAGTTCCTGCTGCATTCTTACCAGACACTTCTACTGATCCAGTGTGCATTATTTCAGTGCAACTAGTTAACATTTTATTACATAAACAGGTTGAACTGATAACAACATGGTCAAAAGGATAGATTATACCAACTAATATACATTGAAACCATGTTGACAGACAACTACACTCTTAAGTCTCTCATTTGGTTGGATGGTAATAGCTGGACATTTACATTTTTGGATATATATATATATATATATATATATATATATATGGGTCTACTGAATAAGACCAAAAATCCACTTGTTCGAAAACGAACAGTGGATTCTCGGTTATGCGAAAGCGCACTTAAGCAAAAGTGCACTTCTGCGAAAAACAGTTCAACAAGCCATTAAGGAACACAGGTGCCAAAGCACACTACAGTGGGGAAAGGGAATTTACATGTCTCCCCACTGTAGTGCGATCTCTGAGTTGGTATAATTAAGTAGGGGGTGTGGGGCACATCCCCTCACATGGGGGGTGCAGGGGGGCTTGCCCCTCTGCAAAAACAATGTAACTGTGTTCTTTATCCATTCATTGAACCATTGTTTGCAGAAGTGCACTTTTGCTGAAGTACACTTTTGCGTAACCGCAGGTCTACTGTTTATATTCGAAGAACTGAGTTCTCGAATATGTACAGTAGACCCATATATATATATATATATATATATATATATATATATATTGCAGGGGAATGCTACTCACATAGTAATATAATAATAACACATACCCTATTTCTCAGTTAAACTTTCTGCCAGTTTGTTATGTGCACTCTTTTCTTGGCAGCATGATGGCCTTTAGGGAACTCTAAAACAGATGCTCAGAATAACTTCTAGAACTGAACTTCACATTACAGCTCTGACATTCTCCTAAACTGTAAATGATTAAGCCTGGTCTTGGCTTTGAGCTTTGAAAAGCTGACAAAGAGGAGCCAATGAAAAAAGATACATGTTTCCTAGATACAGCATCTAAGAAAAATCTTGCTGCATAGGTTATCAGTCATCTTACAAAAGCACTTCAGCTAATTTATATGGAAAAGATGACATTGACACATATTAATTTTTACTTCTCTGGCTACAACAGGTTCTACCATATTAAATAAAAAGTGGAAAAAAATGCCTTTAACTTGCCATCTTATTCTGCGGATAACCAAATGAAACACCTCTCTCAAAATGAATCGCGGTTGTAAATGTAAGTTGACTAAATGATTCTATAACCTCTACAACGAAAATGTTAGCAAAATATAAATAAATAAAACATGCCCTTTGTTGTTTTCATACTGGACAAAAATGGATATGAATGCCCCTAGGCAGTTAAGAATCTTTGTTTAAATTATGTGTTAATCAGGTAAAGTGAACTGACTAATGTCTGATCTTTTTAACCATACATGTGAAATATTTGTACTAACGTAAAATCTCTGAGATATGCCCAGTTTGTGCACCACATAACATAATGCAATCAAACTAGAGGATATCACTTACGAGGAAGGTCTTATGGGCTGAAGATAACATTCTTTTCTTTAAAGAGTAACAAGGGAAGAACAGAATATTATGGAAGAAATGAGGAAAGGAACCATATATGATATGCTGTTTTATGAGACAAGAGAAGATGAGGTGAGATAAATAAATTCATATTTCTGATCTCAAAGACCGTAGAGGTGATATACATTTGGGAAATAGGTGCAGCAAAAGATATTTCTAAATTGCTGCATAGTTATGAAACAAGAAGGATTCAAGCACATCTACTCCATTTGTAGACAGTAACTGGGGGTGGGGGGGATTAGTGAAAATAAAAACAAAATAGAATAAAAAGAGTTAGTTGTCATGCCCATTAATGTTAGGATCATTAAATGTAATTTCAGGAGAAGAATACTTTTACTGGTCAATAGTAAAATTCATCTGATTGCTCTTCATCTGGAGACATGCATGAAAAGAAAAACAGTATATCGTTAGAAAATAAAGAGAAGCAATATATATCTTATATATATCAATATATATATATATATATATATATATATATATATATATATATATATATATATAAAACAGAGGAATCAGTGCACATAGATTGGATTCTTTGTAGAAAAGAATTTTAAGAGAAACTAGTAATGATAGTTATGGTGCTGGTAAACTACTAACTGGGATAGGGAATGAAGAGCAAAAAGTATAAAGTAGTATTACACATTTTTTGTGAGTTATATTAGTTAACCATCCATGCAACAATGGGCGTCACATATCTTTAATGTAAATTTATATGATTTCCTTTCTGTCTATCAGTGCTTAAAGATATGAATGTTCATTCTTCAAACAGGATGGCTCAATTTTAATTTCATTGATCTTGAACTGGACCTAATGCTTCATGTATATTATATCTCTGCCTATTTTGTTTAGGGTTTGAATATGATATTTTCCATAAGTTCTTCATTGAATTGCTGCTCATTTCAATTGATTTTATTTCTCAACATGCTATAGCACTTGACAGGTTCATCTGATGTTACAGTTCATGCTGGAAAAGGTTATTCTGCAAACAAAATTTATTTCATGTATAATGGTTGAGGAGATCGCCTTACCATCAGTAGCTTACAGGACTTACTATACTGACATTTGTTTCCAGTGCAGAATGTTCTTCTTCAGCAGGAGTAACCATTGGAGTGCTTGTTATTTGCTGATTTTACCATTAGCATATGATTACATTTTGTCTCATTATGAATTTATGGCTATGCAAGAGAAAGATAAAAATCATTTACTCTCATTCTCTGATGGTGTTCAATCTTGGACGTCAGAATAATAAAACAATGGTATGTGAGCACAGCTACTAATATGAGGGTGCAAATGAGGTTGTCCCTGAAAAAATGCTGCAATATTTCTGAATTTGATTTATGTAGTTAACTTGATAAACTTTGTTTAATGCATCCATTATTGTCTGTCCAGTATGGTTTATCTTTTTTTTTTCATTTCTCTATTTCAAGGAGCTGAGTTCATTGAATAGAGATTCATTTTGTAATAATTTGATGTTGCATAGCTGAAGCACATATATAATAGTATTAAAAGTACAGATTTTAAACTATGTGTGCAGTAACAATTATTCTGCAGAGATTTCAGTTATTACATGTTTTAACAATTTTAAAATGAGAAATAAAGTAACAATTACTACTAAACATGCAATGCTAATATAATGATATATGAACGGAGAAACTGAGGCAAAAATGACAATAGTGGTGAAAAACGATATCAACATCCAAGAAATATTATGGAAATACTTTTCTTTGAGTTCAAACCACACAACATAAAATAATGCATGCTAGAGTGGGAGAGGAAAGAAGGCAAACAGATGGGGAGACAATATGGACAGGTAGCCTGAAGCAGCTTAGAAGTTTCATCTGTGGCATCAGATGCCCGTACTTCTAGCTATAACTGTATATATTGCTAAATAACCCTAATTCCTCTGTACTGTACTACATGAAATGCAAACAGAGTCGGATTCATACTGCTGCTAACATTACAGTTACATTTAAAAAAATGCTTTATTACAGATGTTAAATTAAATAAGGCATATAAACTTCATGAATTATTCAGCTGAAACTATTTTGCTGTTAACACTCATATAGGCATTCCCATGATGAAATGCAAAAGCTTTAATGCCTTCAGGAGATCCAGTAAACTGTTCTAATCCTTTATACAAATCCCATTGTTGTTAAGAGCATATTCAAAACATAAAAGCAATAAGTAGCCTTAATTTCAATCCATGAACTTTGAATGTAATTAATATATCCTTTTTATCTTTACACGTTATCAAGAAAGCATTTACTGGACTAGTAATGTTTTATCTGTGGATTTTGAGTTCCTCTATATTTCTGTTAAATCATTTAACAAGGCTATGTCTCTAACATGAGCAGTTAATACCATTGAGATATGTTTTGGTTCTAATTGTATTTTTCTCACATAATGAAACAGATTAGCTGCTACCACTGCCTTTGTGGCTACATTAACTAGGAGCCATGCCAGACAATGACATTTCTGTCAGTAAAAGTTTTAAGGAACTACAGAAATATGTCAATGATTTCAGAGGATTATACAGTGATGAGAGTACTGTATTTCAGAGTTTTTTTGTGTATCTTGATATGCACACTGCTGTACATTCGAAGTTAACCAACTGTTTGTTATATCTTGGACAAATAAATCAGTATCCACAAAATATCTGTTTCCCTAATGTTTTTGCTGGAGTCAAAAGGAGGAATGAAATATCTTGCTTCATGAAATCATTCTCTCAAGAAAAATGCATACAATGTTATAGCATCTGTTCTTAGCCTTTCTGTACTTGGAAGAGAAATCTGTTCATTTTTTTCTGCACTACCTGTAATGTCGTACATGGAAACTAGTCTGTAGCAACTTAGCATGTAAGGCAGTCATGCAGAAACATGCTGTCCTAAATACCAGCATTTCTAATTTTTTCTAAGGTTAATTTGCAATATGAACTTTTTTCTAATTAACTTACAAATTGTTTGACCAAATTTTAATTCGCTGCCAGATAAAAAGTTACTCCTACAATCAAGAGTCGAACAATTAGGTTGTAATTACAAAAAAAAAGGTGGCAAACATGTTTCTTTAATAACATTTTATTGAAAACTTACTGGCAAAGGCATTCTGCATACTATATTTAGTACAACTTTGATCACTGTGGTGGTGCATAGGCACGGATCATAGTGAACATCAGTGTACAAAACATGTCACTGTGACCAGCATATAGGTATGGGTAATACACAGCAGTAGTCATGATAGAGAGAAGACAGTACTACATAATGCTGGCAGAGAAAAGAAAAACATCCCTTGGTAAGCATCTGTTCATTATTGTGCTATATAACAGAAGAGCTAGATATTTTACCATATTATGGTAATGAGGGATCTAATGTTTTGAGAGAAACCACTGATAGATGGTCATCTGTGTCCCTTTGTTGGGGAAGGGAACTGTGTTTGTAATAGCAGTGTTGTCTGAATCACTGGCAACACCACTGGCAGGAAGGTTTTCCTACTGTGCTTAGTGTAGTTACAAGCACTATCAACAGGTGCTTAGCTCACCTGGCATATATTACTCCTGTTGGCATCAACCCATATGAAACTGGTAAAGTTCATGTGAAATGGGAGAAATAACACTGGAACTTCATTTGTATATGTCCTCTGTGCATGGAGTACTGTAAGGTTTGACCTCCACTTAGAACCAAATTCTTGAAATCTTGTAGAGCTGTGATACACTGTACCTACTTCCCTGATAAAAAATGTTTATGAACAGTGCCTCTCATTCATTTGGCAATGTGGAGGATGGCTACTACATCCATTACATTATGTAATTTACTGTAGACTGAGCTTAATGATGGAAAATATTACATTCATTTCATTAAATACTTTGATAAATCATATAAAGCTATAAATTTCAGTGAAAGATATCATGAATCACTTTATTTTGTCTCAAGCAGAGAAAATGCAATATAAAAAAACAAGAAGTTGCATCATTTGGTAGAAGTCAAATGCAAATAAATATTGAACGAAACAGTGATTTATAAGTGGAAAACTGTAATAGTAGCTCAAGAAGCATATTAATGCAAAGACAATGATGACAAAAGGGATTACTATTTTGTTTGTCTTCTTGTACTTCATTTATCTTAGCAGCAGTTCTCAAATGAAAATTTAAGCTTTTCTATTGCCAGATTCATCAATACTTCCTACTATTACAATTTGACTGTAATTTATAAACACTTACGGAAACAACATTTGTTTTAATATATGATAGCATTTCAAAGGTTCATCTGTTGTCTCTTTTAACCTCTATCTTCAACTGTTCCATATTTTCTGTATGACATTCCCAGTCCTAGACTCTAGTAGAGAGAGGGGACAGTTGAGGATCATAGGCATCATCCAGCAGTTGAATAGGGATTTTTTTTCTGTATGCTCCTCACCCTTTGCTGTTGGCCACAAAGCATGGTACAGTTTTTCCTACTCTGGATCCTATGGAAGTTAAAGTTTTCTCAAAAAGTGATTCCAGCTAGAGTGCATACAAATGCTTTGGCCAGTTCATGTTCCCTAATGCCATTATTTGCAAGTGAGATCCTACAGCAAATTGTTACACTTCCATAACAATTTGTCACAATCACATTGGGGAATGACTATGTGGTTGTTTGAATCCCATCACATTACATCTCCACATTGATGTATACTCTGCAGAAATGCTTGCCAGTGCTGTAGCTGTTCTATCAAGAGTGTATCCACACTCTGTTATCCAGTACCTGTTATGATTGGATCATAAGAGATCTAGTAGTCCAAGACCTCTCCAGAGGTCAAATCAAGCAGCCCCCCTACCAGGGCCCAGAACTTGCTTCAGCATATAATCAAATACAGAGGAGAGGCATATTTGTCGAGTAATGCTTACCTGTCCTCTGGAACAAAATTCCACTCTAAATTAAGCAATTTGATACACTTTCTTCTGGAGTTAGACAAATGATAGGAATTTTAAAAATACAGCTCTGGAATGACTGACCTGTTGCTTCTTGGAAAAAATAAGTGAGGTTTATGGGTGGTAATGGCAAGGTGTAAATTGCCACTGGGCCCAGTTGTTTTGTATAATGTATGACTATGATTCTGTGATTTGGTGATTTAAGTGTAAATCCCATATGTATCACTACTGCTTAAAATGAAAGTACTACCATAAAGTGTCTGTGTCTCATGCAAATGAATTCTTTTTTTTTTCTTGCTGTTTTTATTATGCACTTACTGCAACAGGTTATGACAGCAAAAAGGGTATGAAACATGCTCACTTGTCTGAATGAAATTCTCTGTCAGAGTAGTTCATTGGATACAGACTACCGGTGTAAAAACACTTGTGCTTCTTTACTTAATAAAAGAATAAGGCCAGAGTAAGCAAATGTGTAATCAGTAATTTCTGTTTATTGTGCATCTTTAATAGGGCAACTCCATGTTTAAATCAAAAATTGGTCATTGAGATCTTTCTGGGTTATAAGGTTTTATATCCATAGTGCACACAGTAAAATATATTCATTAAAATATAATTAAAAATGTTTAAGTACTGGCCTAAGCTCAAAGTTAATTTACAAAACCTTAGAATGATGTGTGCAAATGTGATGTCAAATATTCCTTTCCATTATTAAAGATTACCAACCAAAAGTTAGAACTCATACCTGTAAAATATCCCCGTTACCTCCAGACTTAGTGATGCATCTCATAAAATATAAAGTTAGACCCTAAAGTTTTAAAGACTAAACCATTCTTTGATTTTGTGCTGTGGAAAAAAAGTATCCTGATGTGCCAGGATGAAGAAAGACAAAAAGAACAGTAACTATATAATAATAATAATAATAATAATAATAATAACAACAATAATAATAAAATAATAATAATAATAATAATAATAATAATAATAATAATAATAAACAATAATATAAATAATAATAATAATAATGACTTTTGTGAATTGCTAGTTCATTATTGATGCTTTAAGATTATGATCTGTAATGCACTCTCTAGATTTAGGGAGAAATATAAGTGTTTTTTTCTTTTCAATAAATTAAAAAAAAAAACAATAAGAAACTGTATTACATGGAAAAAATGTGATACATTGGTAAAAAATGAATGGACTCAGTATGTCTCAGCATATTCACATTTCTTAATGCATAAATTACTACAGAGTAAAAAATCAGTTTGACAGACAATGGTAATTCACTGAATACACAAGAAAACAATAAGACTTTAGAGATGTTCTGCAATATTCTGTACATGGTTATGTATATAAAGCTGTAAGAATTATTTTATTTATTTAATTAGAAAAGGTCTGCTCGAAAGCTTACAAGTTACATGTGAGATCCTTTTGTGATAAATATCACACAAAGACAGACCATAAAATTGTTTCTTTAATATCCCTTTGAATGGCTAGGACCAAGTCTATCATATCTTTTTAGTCCTTTGTGCTGCATGTTACTAAGAGTCTAATTTGCAAAGTTATTCTATATTGTTTATGGATGGAACAGAATGTGCAATAGCAAGCAGAAATCTGCCGAAGAACAAATATTTTCAGGAATTCTTCAAAACTGCTTCATTTCCAAAGAACCATAAAGTTATACACAGAAGATTATTACTATTTTATTAAGAAAGTAAGAAAAAGATGTTGTATGCAGCAGTAGCAGTCAGACATATCACTGTTTTTTTTTTATTTGCATGTTTCCTCAATCACAAAAGCAATTCCTTGAGGCAAATAAGCAACAGGGCATCACAAGGTGTGGTTAGCTATGGTATTTACCCATGACATTTGTGGTATGGCTAGCATAGCAAGGTGATTTAAAGAATGCAGCAAATGAGCAAATGCTTCACTGACCCCTGAACTGACATGCCCTGTGTTTATCCCCTGGCTTTATAATGATGTGGCTCTTCCCATGAAGGAACAAATTGACACACAAAGCTTACTGTTCTGTTCAGGTTCCAGCAAATAATCTGACATATCTGCCAACAAATAAGCACCAATTCAACTAGTTTTTGCACCCTTTGGGTTACTGAAGGTCAGACTGCAGTTTTTTTGTGTGTGTGTGATGGGCCGGAATATTTTATTTTACCGCCATCGTGTGAAACTACTCACTTTTGACTTTTTTTAATTCCTTTTGTCTTCTGTTATGCTAATGTACTTACTATTACATTTTTTGTTTATTTATAGATTTAGTTCAGTTGCTTTGGATACATGACTTGTTACTGACTTACTGAACAAGATGGGAAGGTTGAATGTAATCCACGTATATTGTCTTTCCAGAAGAAATTAGTGTGCTGTGGTAGGTAGAGATAAAGTGAGAAGTAATAGAAAGACATCACAAATTACCCTTGCACTCTAGAGATTATCAGGAACATAAGTGAAGACATTTACTATGAATTGTGCCCTTTCAGTCACTCGATATTAAACTGTGCAAAAAGGGTGTAGCTAGGTATACTCAGTGTACTCAAAAATGAGTACATTTTTTTCAGTATATCTCTTGGAAACTTCAACACTCAAAAAGCACAGAATGTTTAGGACTGTGTGAACAAATATTTAGCGTTCAAATGTATACAAAAATGCTTCTGTGAAGGAATACAGCTCTAAAAACAACTTTTTATGGGAATAAATGGTAACAGTTGAAAATAACATGCCACCTTCCTATATGTATTAGGGGTAGCATTTGAAGGGTTGAGTACATTTTTAAAATGCTAGGTGGGTGTTGGGGGCAACAACATTAGGTCTGAAGACAAAATATAGATTTCTGGGTACACCCCTACTCTACATACATTACAAAAGCAGGACATAAGGAAACGTTGAGATCAGACAGAACTCCAAAGGAAGGCATTTGAAATTTTGCACTAATATAAATGATGTTAACATATTGCTAACACAGAAAACATAATCTTGTGATATGATTTTACACTGTATGATAAAGACATTGTAATCATAGCTTTCAACCTTCTATCTCTGAAATGAGGAACACTACCTTTCATAATGTAGAACAAATGATCAAAATGTGAAACACTCATTAACAGCTTACTAACAACTTCATCTAGGATGCTCATAGGATGGTTGAAATGTGATATTTTAACTCCATAATAGTTCTTTAAATACATTAGTACGATTCAGTTCTATTTATAATGGATATCAGTTAAAAATTGCTAATACTGAATGTGTGACAGATCCTTTCAATATGGAACGAGGAACATAAATGTTTAAAGACCCCAAATGAGGATCGTTCCTCATAATGAGTTATACTTGAGAGGTATGCTTGTAATCAAAGGAAGGCTGCATCCTAACTAAAGAGTCTTTATGGTAAAACAATTGTCTAAAATAAAACAGACATTTAGGGAGAGTAAATCTGGTTTCATATAGACAGAAGAGATTTATTTAGTTGTACGTGATGAGGCTGCCCCAGAAGGAGTTCATTTAATTTTAGTGCATTTATTTAATAAACAATAACAGGTTGATGTCTGCAGAGTGTACTAGACAGGGGCACAGGAAAATAATTTTCTTGGGTGGTGAAAGCCAGTGAACCTTTTTGGCTAGGCTTATATAGGCCCCAGGGCTGATAGCCTAGTACCTACCTATGAACCTATGAACCAACACAGTTTACAAAAGAGTCAGTATAATAAATGTGTAGCACAGCATCAGATAAGAAAACAAACTACTCCACTTAAATGAGCAGAATATGCAAAATAATTAAATGTTTGAGGCTGTTTCAGTGACAGTTTAATGGGACATTTTGTCCATTCCATATTGAATAAAATACTTTTAATCCCTAAAATTATTGCCTATGCACATATGTGATTTGTATTAAATCTATAAAATTGTATTAGAAGAACTGTGAACCATTTTGCAGTATTGAAATTCTAATGCACAAAGTGTTGGTTCTTGCCAAAATATCATAGAACACTACTTCTTTAAGATGTCTCTCCTCCTGTTATGCTACCAACATGTTTTATATAATGTAGTTTTGTGAAAGCAGCTTTTCCACACAGATAACCATATCACACACACACACACACACACACACACACACACACACACACACACACACACACACACACACACACACACACACACACACATACACACACACTAATTGTGAACTATTTCACTTGAAATTTATATAATACATAAATCCCAGTATCCTCATATTCCTCAGTGCTCATGTTTTTTGTTAGTGAAACAGACCATTTACTCAGAAACTGCCATAGGTCCAAACAAATTGAGCCTTTTCTCATGCCATGGTAACATTACATTTTTTTATACCAAACTTTATAGTGTTTGTGGTATTACTCTCCACTAGAACATCTTTTTAAAGATTTCTGTAAGAAGCATTACAACCAGACAATTCTGTACTTGCCAGGCTGGCAATGTACAGGCAATCAGGATGTAGTAAGTTATGGTCTGTGTTGACAATGTTTATAAACCTCACATTCCCCTCCAATTACATTGAAAATGTCTGAATATAAAGATGCCTGCATTAATAATGATAACTTATGAACATATTACTTGAATTAAACCAAATTTATGTGCATTTCAATAACATTATTTTCATCCTAAGAAAAATAGAATTTTGCCTTCCAATGCATCTGCATCCTGTGTCACATTTTCCTTTAGAAGCACATTGAAAACAGTTTAGTAATTATGTAATAAGCATCCAGGAGTGGCCTTAGGTCAACTGGTGCCCTAGGCAAAAGTGTTACACAGCCCCCCCCACCACACCACTTGGTGCCCCCATCCTGGTCTACCTACAGCAAATAAATACTACAAAAGTGCCCCTGTAGAGCGGCGCCCTAGGCGGCCGCCTAGTTGGCCTATGCCTAAGGCCAGCTATGTAAGCATCATATCTGTATGGCATTTGCCTGAAAAAAAACATGAAACAGTTAAACTTTTTCTGCCCATATTATTTTATTTATTTATGTTTTTGCTGATGTCTCATGTATATTTTAATCCAGAAAACTTTAAGACAGCAATTGTGTGAATGAGCAGCTGTGCAACTTTTGTTTTGTGTGTTTTGTAATAGTTTTTATTTGGTCTCCATAATTATTTGGTCTCCATAACTATGCCCACTATGAAGTAAACTGATTTACAAGTTTATGATCTTTTTCCAGCATCTCCATTGACTATACAGTATGTAACTGTTTTGCTAAATCTGGGACCACATACATTTTTCCTTTACACTCTGAAGAGCAAGAATGACTTGTCTTCTGTTTTAGGCAGCATGTCACTAGTAAACCACTCATGGCTGCCCTGCATTCTTCTTGTTTAATGTGCCTTGTATCTCAAGACCCTCCGACCCCACTCTTATCTGGTAAAGAAGATGGTTTGCATGCAGGATAAGTAGTATCTGATAAAAAGAGGGGGTCTTTGGTTAGTACTGCTGTATCACACAAAGTAGTGGTGATGGGGGGGGGGGGAGTTGACCTGTGTTATACCCTCCTTTTTGAAATGCTGACTATTCATCATAGATAGGAGCTTACAATAGGTGGTGTGGGGAAAGTGTAGATAATTCCATGGTGGCACACTTCACTGCATGCCATTCCTCATCTTACCAAAGCTTCTATTTATGTCCTTGGTCTACAATTAAGGTGGGAGGTGAAAGCACTTTCCACGCATCCCTAAAACCCTCCTCTGAGAAAGGCAGGTAGTATGTGCTTCATCATTTCTTCTCAGATCAGTGTGGATTCCTCTAGCATCCAGGCTGCTAAGTGAACACAGATCATCTGGGACATTGTCAAGGCTTTATATCTCAATAATATAGATCTTGGAACTACTCAAGTTGTAGAAACAAATAGCACACTTGCCTTTGGTGCAGAAGGATATGAGTTCTATTCCCACACTGGGTAGATTGATTATTGACACTGCAGCACAGCTTAAGGGGAGAGGTCCTGCATTTTTGAGTGTGGTGTCCTTTAGATGAGACATTAAACTGTGGTCTCATCTGTTTGAATTGGGGGTAGTTCATTTGTATGTAGAAGATACCTTGGGTCTGAAAAAGAGGTACTAGCCTAGTGGGACTAACTCAGTCAACAAAGGACAGAATAATAAATAAAATAAAGTACATTTTATTCCTGCAGCAGTAAATAATGGTGTCACAAAAATACTCTTATTGATATGCATGTTGTGATTAGACAGGCATAGATATGGGACAGTCTGGGCCATCTTACTTTCCATGTTACTATTAGCAAGTATCTTGACTTTTGTGTGCTTCCTAACAGTGAACTGACGAGTGTGGGTAATACAGTCCCAATATTAGAGGGTGTGGGGTAGTAGGAGTGAGGGTGGCACAGTCCAAATACCAATATCAGAGGATGTGGGGTAGCAGGAGTGAGGGTGGTACAATCTCAATATCTGAGGGTGTGGAGTAATAGGAGTGAGGGTGATATAGTCCCAATATCAGAGGGTGTGGGGTAGTAGGAGTGAGGGTGGTACAGTCCCAATACCAGTATCAGAGGATATGCGGTAGTAGGAGTAAGGGTGGTATAGTCTCAATATCTGAGGGTGTGGAGTAATAGGAGTGAGGGTGGTAGAGTCCCAATATCAGAGGGTTTGGACTAGTAGGAGTGAGGGTGGTACAGTCCCAACACCAGTATCAGAGGATGTGGGGTAGTAGGAGTGAGGGTGGTATAGTCTCAATATCTGAGGGTGTGGAGTAATAGGAGTGAGGGTGGTAGAGTCCCAATATCAGAGGGTTTGGACTAGTAGGAGTGAGGGTGGTACAGTCCCAACACCAGTATCAGAGGATGTGGGGTAGTAGGAGTAAGGGTGGTATAGTCTCAATATCTGAGGGTGTGGAGTAATAGGAGTGAGGGTGGTAGAGTCCCAATATCAGAGGGTTTGGACTAGTAGGAGTGAGGGTGGTACAGTCCCAACACCAGTATCAGAGGATGTGGGGTAGTAGGAGTGAGGGTGGTATAGTCTCAATATCTGAGGGTGTGGAGTAATAGGAGTGAGGGTGGTAGAGTCCCAATATCAGAGGGTTTGGACTAGTAGGAGTTAGGGTGGTACAGTCCCAACACCAGTATCAGAGGATGTGGGGTAGCAGGAGTGAGGGTGGTACAGTACCAATATCAGAGGGTGTGTGGTAGTAGAAGCAAGGGTGATACAGTCCCAATATCAGATGGTTTGTGGTAGTAGGAGTGAGGGTGTTATAGTCCCAATATCAGAGGGTGTGGGGTAGTAGGAGTGAGGGTGGTACAGTCCCAACACCAGTATCAGAGGATGTGGGGTAGTAGGAGTAAGGGTGGTATAGTCTCAATATCTGAGGGTGTGGAGTAATAGGAGTGAGGGTGGTAGAGTCCCAATATCAGAGGGTTTGGACTAGTAGGAGTGAGGGTGGTACAGTCCCAACACCAGTATCAGAGGATCTGGGGTAGTAGGAGTGAGGGTGGTATAGTCTCAATATCTGAGGGTGTGGAGTAATAGGAGTGAGGGTGGTAGAGTCCCAATATCAGAGGGTTTGGACTAGTAGGAGTGAGGGTGGTACAGTCCCAACACCAGTATCAGAGGATGTGGGGTAGTAGGAGTAAGGGTGGTATAGTCTCAATATCTGAGGGTGTGGAGTAATAGGAGTGAGGGTGGTAGAGTCCCAATATCAGAGGGTTTGGACTAGTAGGAGTTAGGGTGGTACAGTCCCAACACCAGTATCAGAGGATGTGGGGTAGCAGGAGTGAGGGTGGTACAGTACCAATATCAGAGGGTGTGTGGTAGTAGAAGCAAGGGTGATACAGTCCCAATATCAGATGGTTTGTGGTAGTAGGAGTGAGGGTGTTACAGTCCCAAAATCAGAGGGTGTGTGATAGTAGGAGTGAGGGTGGTACAGTCCCAGTATCAGAGGGTGTGGGGTAGTAAGATTGAGGATGGTACAGTCCCAATATCAGAGGGTATGGGGTAGTAAGAGTGAGGATGGTACAGTCCCAATATCAGAGGGTGTGGTGTAGTAGGAGTGAGGGTGGTACAGTCCCAATATCAGAGGGTGTGGGGTAGTAGGAGTAAGGGTGGTACAGTTCCAATATCATAGGGTGTGGGGTAGAAGGATTGAGGGTGATATAGTCCCAAACTCAGAGGGTGTGGGGTAGTAGGAGTGAGGGTGACATAGTCTCAATATCAGGCAGTGTGGGGTAGTAGGAGTGAGGGTGATACAGTGCCAATATCAGACAGTGTGGGGTAGTAGGAGTGAGGGTGACATAGTCCCAATATCAGACAGTGTGGGGCAGTATCAGTGAGGGTGGTACATTCCCAATATCAGACAATGTGGGGTAGTATGAGTGATGGTGGTACAGTCCCAATAACAGAGGGTGCGGGGTAGTAAGAGTGTGGATGGTACAGTCCCAACATCAGAGGGTTTGCGTTAGTAGGAGTGAGGGTGGTGCAGTCCCAATATCAGAGGGTGTAAGGAAGGAAGAGTGAGGATGGTACAGTCCCAACATCAGAGATGATCAGGTAGTCGACCCTGTATAATGCTTGAAAAATGTAACTGTGAGTTTCATGATTCACTGTTATCCTATTATAGAAGTATTTTTCATAAATTCCGGACTCATACAATGTGCCCCTCCCCACACACTTGTGAAATGAAGTGGCTTTAAAACTAAAATTTCATGTAAAAATAGAGAATATATGGACCAGAGGCCAGAACAGCAGACAAAAAGTTAAATGAACATACTAGTACAGAAAGTTGGTTACTCCATCTGCAAAAATATACTCCTGGAAACAGCACCACATGTACAGCTTCTGTTTTTTCATGGAATGTAGGCTTCTTCTGTCTTCTACAATTGTGGTTCTTTCGAATCAGAGTTGATCTGACTGCTCACACTTGTAATTCAACTGAAGTTTCTTTTTTGACTCTGTAGTCAGCCATACCTTCTTAAGACTATTACTTCCCACAGTGACATATGAATGGACCCATCTGACAGGTCTAACCAGACAGTATAGGAGATCAGCAGAGGAGCACTGAATGAAATGACAACTTTAAACACAATAATATACCCCATACATATGAAAAGATTTAAACTCTGGAATCTCATTTCAAAGTTATTTTTTGAAAAACACATTTTGGAAAGCAGCCAGGACTTTAATCTATCCTAAGATGTGCTTGAGGTTGATTACAGACTTTGTTAAAGAAGTAGAGCACTGCAGTCACTGTCTTTTGCAGAGTCATTTGTAATCTTGCAAGTACGCCAGGAATGTGCTTTATGTTCCTCTGATCCTGTGTACTGGTTTAAGCATAGCTAATAAACACTGTTTATGCTAAATACATTAGCTGCGTATATCCATTAGCAGCATGTACTGCTTCCATAGTATTTAATGAAGTACTGCATCTTCTAATGCACATAACGAACTGAGTTTATTATGGGAGTAAACAAGTTCATCCTTTATTAAATGAACTGCTTATCCTTCAATAAATAAACAGCTTCTTGCATGGGCACAGCACAAATACCATAACAAAAAGGAAACCCTTACAAGAAGAATTAGTATGATACATGTCGCAACGAGATAGAGCTGACCTTGATGGGCATTCTCTAACTGACGTATGCAAGCTATACCGATGTGCAACATAAATGCATTCATTTGTTTATTATTATTTAGGCTTGGAGGTTCTGACATGCCCTGGGTCACTCCTGACTATGCTGCCTTCAAAATCCAGTTAGTTGCTATTTAGTAGAAAACAAGTTCTGAATATGAAGCATATTATAAAAACACGGATGTACAGAATATTACAATACATACTGCTTTCAGCAGCCAAAACAGCATACTTCACAGCCATGCGACTTGACACTGCAATTGGCCTGGTTTGTAGAACATTACTTTAGGTATAGATACTAGAATCTCATGTGATAAACTGTAATCAACTTATATACTGCAGGTGTTAGTTGATTCCCATATCCTCCACTTTTATAATGTATGATCCTCAGTAAGTCACATAACTAGGCAAAAGTTATGATGTTACTCATGAAAATACAGGAAGATTATTAATAAACTAACTGCAGATCAACTTGTCTCTCAGGCAGTGGTGAGAATTAAGGCTATAAGCTGTTAATATGCTACTTCACCTGCCCCATGTTTTCCTCAGCCTCCATTTCCCTTAAGTATGCAAATCTGAGCAAGATTCTTAGACAGTGATCCTGCACTTATTCTGGCAAAAGTTCTTATGTGTGAATGCTCTATCCCAGGTAATAAATTAGTAAATGAATAAATAACACACACACACAGACACACAGACACACACATACACACACACACACACACACACACACACACACACACACACACACACACACACACACACACACACACACACACACACACACACACACACACACACACACACACACACACACACACACACACACACACACAAAATCTGACTTAAGCGCAGGACATTCCTTGATGTTTTAATACACAAATGTTCTTCATAACAACCAACAGACTTGTTTTGGACAGCAACTGCATGAAAATAGAAGTTATGGGTACAGAAATTATTTATTTTATTTATTTATTTGACATTTGTTTACCAGGATAGTTCGACTGGGCAGATGCCTATTTTCAGCAGAGGCCTAGGGAGAAAAGCTTCAATATGAACAAAACAAACAGACAACACATTAAGTACAAAGTACAGCAATTGGAAGTACCAAAGAACATATAGTATGCATAAAAATAGTTAAAAATACATATTAGTAGCAAAGCAGTTACATACAATGGATAATACAAGACTTGACAAGAGTACTGTAAGTTAGGCTTACTTTATCTAGGTAGATATCACTTTTTTGTGTAGCAATAAACACTGTCTAAGGCATTGCTGAAGAGCTAAGATTGCTGATCATTTATTACATGGAACACAGGAGGAGAATTAGGAGGACAGTAAGTGGAGCAGGAAGAGAGTATAGCAAGAGAATGTTGGCTAGACCTGGGAATGAAATAATAAGTGAAGATTTGGGATTACAACAGGTAGAGAAAATAATAATCTTCAGAGGAGGAACAGAGGTATAGGTGTGAAGTCTACAGTCCAGGAGGGATGATAATCAGCCAGGTGATATTAATTAAAAGTAGAAACCAGCCATTTTCTGAGAATTTTAATTCCATTTCTGTTTCATATCTGTAGCTTATATTTCCATTTCCTTATCACTTTCAGATTAGCTTCTGAACAAAGATATTAGAATTTTAAAAGCCATAAGTGTAGACGATCTAACATGATAATGTTAAGGCTTTGTGGGTCATGTTTCAGATGTGCACACTAAATATGTGCAAAAATACAAATGTCCACATCTTCAGCACATACTCTTGGCGAACTAAAATATATTGCAGTAATATACAGTAATATATGGTAGTAGTACAGAATAATAATTGCACATTATAACAAGCATAGTGCTTATTGTTAAGGCTAAGCAGATTAAGGACACACATTAATAAGATACTCTGTGTTATATCCATTTAGTCAAATACTGGTTTCATACCTGAGTTTTCCATCAACTCTGTCATTTAACTTTCTGCCATACAAACCTAATTTACAATATACTTAGTAAAACATTCCTCTGGCAAAATTCTACACTGAGGAATATTGAGGAACAGGTCTTCCAATATTAAAAGTTAAATAAAAAATAAACTTACCATAATATAAATATTGAAAGAGAAACTAGAATCTAACCAATTTCTAATTAATTATTTAATTTAGACAAAATTGTGATGATAGTTGAGAAGACTGGTAGAGAAGGGTGAAGGCTGCCAGCCAAGCCAGATAGAATTTTATCGATAATTCTGTCATTTGTAAATATGAATGTTAAACTACAGGCTTGTTGTCTTAAATGTAAAGAAATACTGTTACATGTGGAACTGGAAATAATTGTGACAACAGTGCACTCTACTGACCAAAGTAAAGTATGTGGTGACCCTTTGAAGTAGACAGTGGTGCCGAAAAGTCTAGATGAAGAAATTATTTCTATTGTTTTTAACTAAGACTTAAATTGCTAGATTTAAACATGCAAATGTATTTTTATTTATCTGTTTCCTGACCAGCTGCAAGATAACAAAAGGGAGATTTTTAAGAATGTAAATGCAGTTAATGTGTAGCGTGGGAACACCAGGAAAGTGCAAAAGAAATGATGTAATGTTTATCAGAACTGCAGTTTCAATTTAAACAGAGACAATAAGAAGGCATTAAGCATTTTTGTCTTGATCATCCAACTTACAGCACTCTGCCTGTTGTCTTATGTAAGTTATCTTAGACTTGTGTTTTCTTTTAGGAATAGCTAGAAACTATAAAGTTTAAACTAAGTGTTTTTCTGTGATGTCAGAACTGTACTGCTGATTTATTTTAAGTATTTCTGTGTGATCTCTCAGCTCTCTTGACTAGCCCTGACTGTATAGTAGAAAGTATTGTCTTGTGGTTTTAATTATTTATTATTAAATATTTTAAAACTTTTTAATTGTGGCTGGTTTGTGTAGAGATAATTTAATCTCTAGAGTACATTGCATATTTATAGAGTTTACTGTCCGGGTCACTCCAGATAAGCTTTGACTGTTTAGTCACATCTACCAATTGGATAATAATATTGCAAAGTAATAACTGGACACCCTTTTAAAGGCCTTTGAGTAGCTGATAAATATTAGCTGGGTGGTGGCAAGTGGTACTACCATATTGTCTGGGTAAAAGGGGCACAGCTGGAGAACCTGTACCAGCCTTCCCCAGAATTGCCTGCGTGGTTGTATAAACTCTTATCTCAAAGTGTGTGTGTCAGCTACTTGGGCAGGAACATGAAGCACTGGTTGGAAAGAGAGGGTGCTGGAGATTTTAACTTGCCCAGCTAGGCTGAGATCTGGACCCTATAGCTGTGCCAGTGGGGAGTCTTATTGGGGACCTGGGGAGCAAAGAAGTTATCAGTCTCAGACTGCCTGTGATCTCTGTGTACTCTTAAGGGAAATTGCACTTTACTGTGTGTATTTGTTATCCTTTTCTCATATATGAGACACCCTCTCTCATGTTAGGGGTGAGGAGTGAGGCTCCTTGATTGCTGGGCCAGGGCACGGGTATCACAATAGTGACACACAAATAGTTAGGTAAATGCACATAGTCATGTAAGCACACTGCCTGATACAGACATAGTTGTGTCCATATACACAAAAATACATACACATGCATAAATCATCTGGTAGGATAGCTCAAACTCAGTGTCATTGCAGTTTCAAATCATTGCATAAAGAATAGGACATATTATATAGCAATTTTGCTTTTGGAGATAATGTATAATTGTCTTTGTTTGAAACAGACAGAAAGTTGATCAGGATAAATAGAAGGAAACATGATATCCCTTAAAGGTAACATAAATGGAAGCTGCCACTATCCAACACTAGGAAAAGAGAGTCAGGCACTTAGTTAGGGAATGAAGAAAGGTCCTTATTTATAAAGCAAGAAGCAGCATTTTAAATCACTCTTTCTCCTTCCAGCTAAGATACAGGGACTATAGAGTTTATTATATTAAATAAATCAATGATAGAAGCTATGAAATAGTGTACCTTAAACAGCCTATCTAATCCTTAGATTCATGAATGTTTTCTGAAAAAACAAGTTAGAAAGCATAAGCCAAACAAATGTAAATATCTGAATAGTAAATAGTATTAAAAAGTAATCAGTGTTGTAGTCAAGAAAAATACCTCTTTACACTGGTAAAAGTGAATTCATGGCCTTTAAAACATTACTGTAATATATTATAATTCAAAAATCCAGAATTGTATTTTTCTGTAAATTTTCTCAAAAAAATCATTTTATATCTTGAAACTATAACATAGACATCAAGTCAGAAACATTTTGTCTATACAGATTGAGCTTTCATATGATGATAAAAAATCATTGACTATTTGCTGCTATATCAAAAAAATATGAAAAAAGTATGCCTATTTGCATCTAACAGTATAAAGGATTCTCATCAGCTCACAAGATGCACAATTTATAATGCAAGTGTCAATATCAGTTTTAATGAACATCACCATCTAAGCTTTCATGTGATATAGTACTATAGTTTGTAGTTAGCTAGTACTGAAATATTAAGAAGTCATATTTACATTATAAAGTAAGCTGAGAATTTTGCAGCAAGTGTTCTGAATGCTACCATTAATGTAAATGGGGACCTATTACATATTTTCACAATTGCTGGCTAGCAAGTAGCAAATAGATCTAATGCATTGCATTATAGATAGTGAGTGCATTTGTCTTTCATCCTGGCATTTCACACTATACCCCATGATAACGTGTTGCTTATTCAGTTATGGAAAGATGAATGCAAATATGAATATGTGAATAATAAGTGAAAAGTCGGGTGCTATTGAGCTAAGTTGGAAATGGATGCTTGGTTTGTGAGCGCTATCTCCGGTCTCCTTTTATAGATTTGACATTAATATTTAAATGTCAGTTATATATAAACATAAAAAAGTTCAAGACGTTGCAAAAAGTTTTGATGGTAGACTGGTGGAAAACTCTGGTCTTCCTTGTTATCAATATAGAGGAATAAATTTACAAAATACTGAACCATCTGGAAGGTTGAGCACAAGAAATGAAGGTATTGTGAGTAGAGATGGGGGAGTCAGGCAAGAGACAGTGCAATTACAGAAGGTGATGGCTACTTCAAATGATAGGGTGTCACAAATAGAAGGTGAAAGAGGATTGATTTTGTGAAGTCATGCTAATTGAGAAGCCACTAGAAAATGTCTTAAATGATGGGACAAGAGGGAGGGCAAATGAAAGGTAGATTTTGTCATAGTAGATATTAAGAAGGCTTGAAATAATGTAGGTGAATAAACATGTGAGTTCTGAGTTGGGGGGCATAGGTAGTTAAATGGGGTGAAGCAAAGTATAGGAGGCCATGTGTGAAAGTTTTGGTGAATGGAGGAATAAGGGAGTGTTAATGGAAGAAGGGATAATGCAAGAGTGCCCACTTTTGCATGGGATATACTTAGCAGTGATAGAATAATTAATCTATAGAAGGATTACTTCAGTGAGTGAGAACAAGGCTGAGGGAAAAGTGAGCAGGGTGGTCAGATGTGGGGTTCACTGGTATGCAAATGACTGAAACAGACTTATTTGATAATGAACAGTAGCAAGTGTCAAGGATGTTATATCAGTTTGTAAAAGTGGTGGTGGTGGGGGGATTGGTATGGTTTATGGTTTCACCAGACGTTAGTGCTAGTGAATGGGTCTATATTATCATATCGCATGCTCAGAATTGTGAACTACAGATAATCGACCCCATGTAAGTGAAAACTTACAATGTTGAAACTTCAGAACAGCAATTATTTTCCAATGGAAAACAATCGCTGTTCTGAAAAAAAACAATAACACATTACTTAATGCGGGGGTCTTCGCCCCAACACCCCCCCCCGATGTGAGGGGCTGTACCCCCCACACCCCCTTACTTAAATATACCAACTCCGAGATTGCACTACAGTGCTGTAAAGGCAAAGTAGTGAAAGCGGCCAAATGAAATCTTTCCCAGGGAAAGAATTTGCTGAACAGCCACTTCACTATTTTGCCTTTTTGCACTTTACTGTTTGACAAAGATGCATTTGGCAACCTGCATCTGCGATAGAGTAATAGGGAACCCTAGTGAATGTGGGGTGGTTGAGAAAACTGATTTGCCATGGGATGAGGAAGAATTATTTAATGTTAAAGGTATTTGGGTTAGTAATTAGTGATGGATAACCACTGGAGAGACAGCTGTGAAAAACTGTAGGAGGATCTCCTGGATTAGTGGCCAAACAGATAAATTTGTTGAGAGTCAGAATATGTGTGATAAAAAATATGGTTTTGCTGCATATAATATACATGGTAATGTATTCTGGGATAAACCTGCAGGATAAGAGGATGGATGTTTTAAAAAAAGCTGCATGATACATTTATGTGGAGGGTGATAAGAGGGAAGATCAAAAAGGGAAGTACCAGTATTCTTAAGAGAATGGTTGGGGGAGGGCTGGGTCATACCAGATTTAAAAAGGTGAGTGGTGGCAGTAAATGCAGTACAAAGACTAATATAGGAAGCTAAGATTTTGGAAGTGGGAGGAAGGATGTTGGGTAAAAAGGGGAGATATGTAAACAAATGGGAAGATGCTTGGTTAAGGCAATTAAAAATTATGCAGGAAATGGTTAGTGGAGATGATAGGGATGACTTATTAGTTTGTAGAAAAAGCAAAAGGAGTGGATTTGGGATGCTGCACAGGTGGGCTAAAAATAGTGAAATAACACAGATGGAATTTGTGAACTGGGTAACTAAACAGGGGGTGTTAGCCATTTTAAACTTATATGTAGTAAAATAAAGATATGGTCTAAAGATGGGGGAATAGTTGGTGAACAGGACAACTGCGGGAAGGTTAAAGAAGCTTATTTGTGAAAGCTAATAATTAAAAGAAGATGGGAAAGTGGGAGAATTTGAATGGCTATGTAGGGACTAGAAGACAGCCAAGAAGGAGAAGTTAAGGTTAATGTGGATATGGAGGAGGGCTATACGGTAGCTAGCAGCCATAATGGGGATGGAAGTGAGCAGTGGTTGATGCAGGATTTCTAAGAAGAGGTGAGGGTTATAGTTAGAATAGTAAGTCACTGTGGGATAATAGGAGCTGTTTGTTGACATTTGTTGTACAGATGGTACTAAACTCCTGTAAGGATAAAAAGGAGTGGCAATACTCAGGAAACAGGTGCTGTACATGTGCAGAAGTAGAAGTAGACCAGCTACATAGGGTGTGAGCTTCCTGATGGTGAAGGTAGGTACAGGGAAAATACGTTTTGGGAGAGGGTACATAACAGGAGAATATAGATGAAATGAACTTTGTGTGTGTTTTTGAAAGATTTAGAAGGCAGTAGATAGTAAGGAGAGAGATTAAAGTGTTGAAATTCAGCCGGTAGCTGGTGCTGTACAGAGAGACAGACAGACAGAGATAGCTAGAAGTTGCTTGAGAAAAGGTGTAAAGGAATTTGGGGGCATAAACTTAAGGAAAGGAAGATCTGGTTGGGTTCAAAGAATTTTATTGGTTTAAGCAGTATGCTTAATAGATCATATGCAGGATGTACAGCAAGGAAAATACATGAGAAAATGGGGGGAATATAGTAGTGCTAGAATGGAAAATGGCCAATGGGGAAATTAGCTTCCTGCACAAGCCTTATATGGAAAGCTTTGGAATCCATCATAGCAGACATAATTTGTACAGATATAGGCAACTTTACTGATCTAGACCCCAATTAGTCTGGTTTTGTGAAAGGCAAGTCTTGTCTTTTGTACCCAATAAAGTTCTTTGAAAAGTTTACAGAAACTGTAGACAGTGCTAACTCAGTGCAAACTGCTTATCTTGATCTGACCAAGATGTTTTTTACAGAATCCCCCATGCTGGAGTTGTTAAAAAATAGACAAACAATGTAAATCCCCAAGTTATCTGTTGGATTGCAAGTTGTGTTATTCAGCATATTCCAGGTGAAATTTGCCGGTGCCCTTATGTAACTAATGTGGTATCCCAGTGATCTGTGCTGGATCCTATTCTGTTTGGTATTTATTTTGCAGATATCCATTTCAATATCCCAGACATCTGGCTGATCAAGTTTGCTGATGGTGGCAAGCTTTATGCTGTTATTCACTGATTCACTGATATTACTCCAGCCAAGGGCTGGAAAGCACACATACCTACTGTAATGAAAATGGCCTCAAGTTAAATCCAAAGTCTTGTGTTATTGGATTCAACAAAAAAGCTAAACCCACCACACTGGTTATAAATGGTGCTTTTCTTTGCACAGAAATGTTTACAGAAGACCTGGATATTTAATATGGAAAATTCTTTATCATTTGATCATTATGTTTCCACCATAGTAGAGAAACCCCTCAATTTGCCCAAGTTAATTTCCAAGGAAATATCTTAATATCTAAAAAGGTCAACCAGACAGTATATTTTTCTATTATCAGACCCATCATTTCATACAATGTCTCTTTCTGAATGTGAAAGCCTCCAAATATACCTTACAAAGAACATCAAAGGCTTCAAATCCTTCAGCTATCCTAATAGATTATCACAACTCAATAGCCTTTCAGGCTGTTTCATGGTGACTTTTGTCTCACTTTTTTGAACTAAGAAAGACTGAATCCTATTTGACCTCCTCTTTCTTTGCAAAACAAGTAACTCTTCAAATACCTATACAACAAAAAAGAGAAAAGATTCATCGGAAAGATAGGTTCCTCATTCACCGTATTCCTTGCTTATGGAGTAAGTTTCCACTATAGGTCAAAGTAGTGTTTTGACTTAAGGCTAGTCTTGTTTATTGGATGGGTAGACACAAATATGCACAGGGATTGTCATGCACAGTCCTGCCCAATTTAGAAGTGAAGCATTATTATGTGTTTGAAAAGGGTGGCACAGAATTTTAAGCGTGTCTGCTTTAATCATTCTCTCCTGAGCACCAGAAGGCTAATTAATCCCCGATGTGCTGTCCACTGGTGTTAGTATCAAAGGTCCATCTATGCATGCTAATTTTATATTGCAGATTTATGGAAGGAAAATATTATTTTATTTGCTAAATTTTACAAGTGACAGGGTCAAACTGATGGCTATATCTCTGTAATTTTGCATAATAGAGCCAGTGGGAGAATTGTTTACCTGCATGACAACGTTCCAATGATATACAAAAAAGATGTGGTAGCATGCTACTGTTTTGTGATATTGCTGAATCTATGCAACTTATGCATAAATATTTTCAAACAATTTAAAAACAGTCAATCTATAAAACCATGTGTGGTAGATTGGGACAATGTGTCAACACTATTTGCCTTAATGTTCTGTATAAGATGACATTTGTTCAATTCTTATTCTCACAGCTTTTTATCAAACTAGTTCAGTTATGAAATATCAGCAATGATAATGAATGTTTTACCAAAAAAGCATTTTAGTCCCAGATTACCTTTCCATTACTCACCGTGTTTTAATACCAATTTGATGCTAACACCCACTGCTTGCATACACCAACCCCATCATGAGTATCTCACTTAATTTTTGCATTATTAATATAAACATGGAAAATATCTCATATTGTCATATCTTTTTACAAACACTCCTTACTAACTCTATCTCTGAACATCCCATGCTGACCATTTCACTGTGTGTGTTTAATAAATCATGCCAGCTTGCTAATGCCAACTTTCGGTCTTAGTTTTACATATGCTTCATTGCCAGGGCTTCAGAAATTTGACCTTGTAAACACTACTGAGTATACTCATTTCGGGAGTATAAGGATGTTTCCAGTAAAGATGAGAATATTCTTCAAGGATACACACAAATGTTAATTTCCTCATGATTATACTCTTGTTGGAAGGAATGAGTTAAAGGCATATATAATTAGGCACCTGATTGTCCATTGGTTTGCTTGCCTAGTATTGTACCTGCATTCCAATGTTCCTATTAGTGGAAGGTAGGGTGAGTGTGATGAAGGATAAAAGCATCCTCTGTTAATTAATGACCAGCATAGTTCTTTAGGATATGTGAAATACATATTTGGCATCCTGCTTAGCTTTATAACAATGCCGTTTTTTCCTTGCAAAATAGGGATGGTCTATATAGGGAAGCAGGTGTGAATAAAAATGCATTTTATAATGATTGCTGTAAATGGTCATTTGAAATATTAAACTCAAACATAAGAAATGTCATGAGATGGAATTGCTGTTGTGTCTGAATAGAGTAAGTTCTGTGAGTCAAACAACTGGAAAATCAAATAAAACTGATAAAGGAAAAAATGACAACTGAAATTTCCCCAATGTAGAGCATCCAACTTTGACATTCACTGTGTCATTTTGTTTCTAACACCTTGCCCACATATGTGCTGCTTATTACTAGTGGGTAAGTCACTTACTTATTGAGCTAGCCTCCAACTGATCATAGGATTATAGGAGATTACTAGGCTATTGATCCGAAGGTCATATTAAGCCTAGCCATTTCAACCCAATGTAATACCATAGAGGTACTAGTAAATACCCAAGATTGCATTTAGTGATAACTGCCCATGTCCATGAGGGTTGTGGGTGCTATTCCCAGTAAGAATTTATGATGCCCCATCCACTCATCAAGGTTCCTCTTGAACAGTGTCATAGGGGTGCTCTGTTTCACAGGAATTGGTAGCCTGTTCCAAAGATGTGGCAGTCGCTGGGAGATAACCCTCCTGCATGTCCTATTTAAGTTGCAGGTCATATTTATGTCCCCGGAACAGATAGCCCTAGACCCATTTGATTTACGGATATGTAGTAAGTTCATCAGGTTTGGGTCTTGGGTTGCTCTGTAGGCCAGGCATAAGTCTCCCCTAAAAGGTCTATATAATATAGAGTATAGTGACAGGGATTTTAGTTGGTCCATGTAAGGAACACGCTGCAGGCCCTTGATCTTCTCTGTTAGAAACCTCTGAAATCTCTCTAATTGCTGTAGATGCTTAGTATAGTATATACCGCATGAGGCATTATACTCACTTATAGGCTGGATAAGTGTTGAGTATAGGGGGTTATAACTTCTTTTGCTCTCGAGGCTATGCCTTTACTAATCAAGTGAGCTATGTGGATAGCTTTCCTTACAAAGGTAGACACATGATGGTTGAAGTTAAGTTCGCAGTCAACCTGTGATCCCAAGTCCCTTACCACTTCATGGGTACTTAGGGTATTGTCATTGATTTGATAGTGCGAAGGGACACTTATTGTGCCGAAGGGAATGATGATGCATTTCTTTGCATTCAAGTTTGAGACTGTGACTAATACACCAGTCATTGGTCTGTGTGAGATCATCCTGGAGTATACTGATGTCATTTGGGGATTCAGTGATTGCACCTAGTTTGCAGTCATCTGCAAACTTGGCAAGCTACAACCCTTTAGTTTCGACTTGAATTTCTGAGAAGTGTATACTAAATAATAGGGGGCCCAGCACTGACTGCTGTGCCCCCCCCCCCACAGGTAACAGATCTGCTGGTTGGTGTGGATTCACCCACTTTGATATTGGGTGTCCGGTTTGTGAGCCAGTTGGCAACCCATCTTACAACAAAGGAGTTTACATTCAGTTTGCTAAGTTTATCGGTAATGCCTGAATGCGGGATGGTGTCAAAAGCATTTACCAAGTCAAGGTATGCTGTGTGCACAGATTTGCCCACATCAATGGCCTTGATCACACTTTCAAAGAAATCCATCCTTCATGAAGCCAAATTGGGTAGTGTCCAGTGTTTGGAGGTCACCTATGTCTTTATTTATGAGGTCTATAATGATACGTCAAATGGTCTTAGAGATGAGGCTGGTCAGGATTATGGGTCTGTAGTTCCCCGGGTCTGTTGCTATGTCACCTTTGTGGAGGGGAATAACTGCAGCTGTTCTCCATTCGGTAGGAACAAAGACTGTGATTAGGCTATGAATGAAAAGGGTACTTAGTGTTGATGCTAGCCCATGTTTTAGTTAGTTTAGAAGACATCCTGGGAAGTCATCTGGTCCCATAGAGGCCATGTTCTTTGCCTTGAACAGAGCCTTGAGGACCTGCTCTTCAGGTATGTAAGGTGGGGGGGCTTTGGGGGAGGGATGGTTGTAAGTTAGGAGGGGATAAGGGAGTGAAATTTTTGTCAAAACTATCCGCTAGCAAGTTTGCTATCTCTGTGGGGTCAGTGTGTGTAATACCATTGGCCACCAGTTCTGCACATGCTTGGTTCCTACCCTTTAGGTTACATACATAGCTGTAAAAGGCCTTCTGGTTATCCTTGGCAGTACTTGCTAGGTTTCTCTCACAGGAGCTCTTGGACAATTTGGCAAGTTGCCTTATTTGCCTCTTAAGGCTGAGGAGGGTGCTTTTCCATTGTTGGGCCTTGTCTTTGTTTTCTTGGACAGCAACTTTTTGCATTTATTGTAGAGCTTGTTGATGCTGGAAGTCCACCATGGCAGCTTGATTTTACTTGGGGCTCTGGGTTTTATTCTACATGGCACAGCCAAGTTTATACACTTATGCAGGTTTGACTGTACAGGACATTAGTGTAAGCTTTGGCATAGTTACCACTTTCAGCTTGGGTTGAGGCTTGGAATGCATTTTATATCATCACCTAAGAGGGTATAATTTGCCTTGGTGAAGTTTTTTAGTCCATTTCTTCCCTTTGTGAGTTCTGATGTTAGTGTCAGTTCAAATGTGACTGAGTTTTGGTCATATTTAACTAATGAGGGGTACTACAGTTGCAGCAGTGCACCTGTTGACATGTTGTTGAGGACCAGATCTAGAATGTTTGTTCCTCTTGTTGGGGTATGGAAAATTTGCTCCAGGGCATTTGAATTCACAAAGGCAAGGAGCTTTTGTGATAGTGAGTTTGGGCTAGAATAGGTTTCCCAGTTGATGGTGGGATAATTGAAATCCCCCATAACCAGTGCCTTCAGTAAAATTTGGATTGTCTTCAGTTTGGTTAAGTAGGCTTTGTGGATGTCGTGACCCATGGATGGGGAACTATAACTGGCTAAGACTTGAATGGGGGTCTTACCCACTGTAACCTGGACCTGGAGTAACTCTGTGGAGTTGTCCAGTCTAACTAGACATAAGGTGAATTTATCTCTAATATAGATTGAAACGCCACTGTCTTTGGTTTTCACACATTCCTTTTGCAGTCTAAAGGTGTGGAAGATATTGTAGCCTTGCAGGGATGGGGTACTCTTTGAGGTCTTATACCAGGTTTGTGTGACTGCACAGACATCTACATCTTCTAGTGATAGAAGTGCTTTCAGGGAGTGCAGTTTTTGGTTTAAGCTCCTAGTATTTAGCAGCATGACCTTTATTTTGTTCTGATTGGTTAATTTCATGTTGGTAATGTTGTTTTCAAGACCTTGCCTAAAAAGGCACTGTGGGGGAGGCAATAGCCTTTGCCAACAGCCAAAATCCTTGGGTGCCAAGTGCAAACTGTCTCTGTCAAAGCACCGATGTTTATCGACCATGGCTTCCCAGGCAGACAGGAGCTGGATCCCCTTGGAATGACACCAAAAACTAAGCCAGTTATTGAAACTAATCAGTTTTTGTTTATACCGTGGCATCTTTCTAAGATGGGGTAGGACACTGCTGATGGCTAGGGACATACCTGCCTGGGACACATACTCAGAGAGCTTGACCATGTCTCTCTTCATATAGTCCAGTCAGGTATGTCTCAGGTCATTCACACCAACATGAACTATGACAGAGTCATGATGGTACTTGTTACGGAGAGACCTGAGTGCATGTGTGATTTGGTGAATCCTGGCACCAGACAGGCAGCTGACTGTGACCTTCTCCTTGTCCAGCCTGGTGAATGGGACATTCTCCATTGACAAGAAAACTTGTTTTTTGAGTGTTATGCCTTAGCAGGTTGGTGGGTGAGACACTGGTGTTGCTATATTTCCCAGGTGCTGTGGAGACTGTGTTAGCTGTAGCAGACTTGTATTTTGGAGGTGCTGGTGTTTGTGTACATTTTTGGAGAGAACTTCTGCATATGTGGATTTATGTGTTTGATGCATACTTTGCATACAAGTAGTAGTATGTGTATGAGTAGTGGTACTATGTGAATATGTAGTGGTGGGTGAATTAACAACCTTCTTTGTGTTACCATTTTGAGTGAGAGAGAGAGTGAGAGAGAGAGAGAGAGAGAGAGAGCATGGATTCTAGATTCATGGTGCAAATACATCAATCACACTCCGTATTAGACTGTGTTATTAGTAGACAGTTGTCTGTGTACATGAGACAATTGCTATACTGCCTCAAGAGACCCAAGTCAACATGGTTGGCAGGAAAAACAAGGGTAGTCCAACTGTCCATAATGCTAGGTTGAAGACTGTCGTGATCGGGGTGGATTTTCAGAAACACTCACATAGGAGCTTGGCAAATGGATATTTCTTCCTGGGTTTTAAGGGAAAATTGGTTGAATTTAACTGTCTGGCTTTGGAATGGCATGGCAATGAGCAGTGCTGCATAATGCTCAAATAAGCAGAAAAGTGGAATGACACTATAAGGGGATTAAATGGAAGTGTGCAAACAAAGGTGCTATAGATGAGGAAGAGTTAAGTACGGTAGATTGAGTGGTTCAGTCACCTCCATAACATTGTGGGGTGGGGTGGAGGGGGCTTTACCTCCAATAAAGAAGAAAAAAAGAGATTCATTAATTTTGCTTCTGCCTGAGTGGCATTCCTTAAACTTGTGTTCAGCCATATAACCCCACGTAAAAGAGGCAGCAAATAGCAGTCAAACTTAAAAGGCAGGCCTTTCCACAAACATACTCAGTTAATGGAAATAGAATATGTTGTTTGGCTGCTAATATTACTGAAGGAATAAAACATGGAAGTCATGATTTGTAAATGAAACACTATACTTTTCTTAACAGAATACTTGTTTAAAATTATAACAACCTATTTATTTTATATTTGTTTTCTTAACAATCCCACTCTTGGTTAGTCTTATTAGACAAATAGCCAAGGTGGGCATGGCATGTCTTTCCTATTCACTGCTATATATTTTTGTAAGGACTTTGTTACAGTTATGACTCATAGATAAGAGTGTTTCCAGAAAATCTGTTCACAGGAACAATGGACAGCTATCCATTCCTGATGAGGGGACCACTTAGAACAGAACTTGGAGTGGTGTATCAACGTGAAGACTTTAAAGCAGCTGGCAGTGCAGTCAAGATGTTACAATTCTTGTTGGACAACTCCTTAACCCGTGTGTTTTCACAGACTTACAAAGTGTTGTTAATTATAGCCACCACACCAATGTCAACTGCTGAGGCAGAAAGGTGTTTCTCAACACTGAAAAGGATTAAAACTTTTCTTCGTTCTACAATGGGGCAAGACAGATTGAATGCTTTGGCTATGCTTTCCATAGGAAAGGAGTAAATGCGGAGTATACCCAACTTCAACCACAGAGTTATTGATTATTTTGCACAAAATAAAGAGAGACGAATGGACTTTATCTATAAGTAACGGAACACCATACAGAAGAACACAAGAGGCACTTATTTGGTACTATACTAGTACTACAAGCACTTATGTAACCCAGCCACTGGGGATGCACAAGCCAGTGCATTTCTTCGTGCCGGTCCCAAGCCCGGATAAATGGGGCGGGTTATGTCAGGAAGCCTGGGCATCACCACATATAACCTCCTGACAAAATTTTGTGGGACAATACAGATTTTGATACAGGATTGGTCGAGGCCCAAGTTAACAATCACCACCACCAGTACTACTCTTTACCAAAAGGGTGCTGGCAGAAATTGGGGGGAGGCTACTGTTGGCTCTAGAAGAGGGGGAAGGCAGAAATTGGGGGGAGGCTACTGTTGGCTCTAGAAGAAGGGGAAGGCATGCCCAAAGGTTGTGTGATTTCGACATGTGCTGAGGGATGCTAAAGAGGGATGCTACTAGGTATATTGGGAGAAAGGATGGAGCTGCCAGGGAAGAAAAGAGGAAGGACTTGTAATTAGATTTATGGATGTGGTAGAGGAAGTGATGTGGTGACAGAGCAAGATGCAGAGGACAGGAACCAATGGAAACAGATCTGATGTGGCAAACCCCTAACTGGAACAAGACTGCAAGTACCTATTTGGAACCAGATGGGGGTCATGTGAATATTATTTGCTTTGGGAAACTTAAAACTGTCCCTTTTGAGCCTCCATGAAAAAGGAGTTGGGAGAAATCCAGTATGACCTGATGTGTGTTCCAGACCACAGCTTCTAAGGTGCACGACAGCTTCTCCTCAGGTGCAGAAACTGAGTATGAACTACTGTTTGCAGTATACCGCAGAGGTAAGTGTTCAAACCAATGTGTGTATGTAACAATGTGTGCTGTGTTGACTATTCAGCATGTGCCATACTGACTTGAGCATTTATTTCATGTAAATAAGTATGTGAAGCATTGATCCCATTGCACCATAGCCACCCCGTCTTGTTGGCCACACCCCGTCTTGTTGGCCACACCCCGTCTTGTTGGCCACACCCATTGGCCACACCCCATCTTGTTGGCCACACCCATCTAGCTGTCTCCTGCAGCCCCCCTATGATTTGAAGTCACCAGCCGCCACTGGTTATGAGACATGAAGCTGTCTTTTGCTAACGTGTTTTAATTTTTTATCCCCACTGCATTACAATATCTTAATCATAAATGCAGATGTAAGGTTTAATATAGCATGCTATCACAATCTCATCAATAATCCTTACAAATGCTGACAGATAAATGTTCCTTTAATTATCACACATGGAAAGGATGATTTAATGAAGTAGTCATGGGGTTTTCTATATTGTTTACTGACATTGTTATTTTTCTAGTGGTCTCTTTTGGTTTAGGTCCAAATATTGGTTTCCTCAATGGGAGTTTCATTTAGCAGCAAAGATTTTTACAAGTTTGAAAGTTGGAGCACTTTATCAATGTTGATTTTTCTGTGATTGTTTCACAAAGTAGCTGTATTAACACTTTAGATTTGATTTCAGTGTTTTCATGTCATTACTGTAAATACTTTTAGAACAATACATCCACACGAGTTGTCCATACAATATCCTTCCTTCAGTCTGTCGCAGTTTTCTACTAGGTGCTTTCAGTAACAAAGCTTGTGTTTATTAGTATTGGAGAAGCAGACAGCAAGAGCGGCACCATTATTCCAGTAATATTTCAGTTTTATAGCAGTTTAGAAAGTATACAGTTAGTGATTTTCTTTGAAGTGTCTCCTTCCACATTGTGCTTATTTTTCATAAGAAAATTGCACAATGGCATTACAGCTGGTGAAATGGTGTTATGGTAATTTGTAGAAATCTACACAAAAGAATTATACAAGCTAGGTTCACTCAGCACCTGCACCACTGACTGGGGACGGGATCGATCTCTCTCTGTCTTGGTGAGGGCATGTTGAGTAAGATCTGCTAGGATCATGGCCGGTTTGACACCTGGTAGAGATTAGGAACCAGAACAAGTGGCAATTCCAGGCAGCAAGATGACCAGTGGCTAAAAAGAGTAAATCTTTGCAGAAATTGAGATGTTTCTTTGTATCATTCCACTGCAAACCCACCTTGGCTACAGCAAAAAACATATCCTAAGGAAGTGAGGAGCAAAGACACTCACAAAAGTAATTAATAGCCATCACTTTATGATGTCCATCAGCATATCCACTTTTCCCCATTGTTGTGCAGGATTCAAAATGTGCATGTCAGTGAGAACTTTACCCATCTGAATACATGAGTCCTACCTGATATAGGAAAATGGCCTACTTATTGCCTTAGTTTCATAAGTAGGATGACATTATGGGATGTACCAGGAAGTGGGGGTCTGAAGTCATTGTTTTTAATGACCCCACTAATTCAGTATGATGATAAGGAGGTATGTGAGAGCAAAAAATAAATACATAAATAAATAATATAATTGGGACTAGCACAGAGAAAACTACCCAGTAGCAAAAGCACAACAAATAAATCTCAAAGGGAAAGGTACATCAGTAAATGATAAGGTCATGACCAGCTGATGTGACAACCAAGTAATAACAATGACTCAAAGTAAGCCTCAAGGCAGCGTGTATGTCAGCAGAAAAAGCATCAGAATAATTGTGGTATTCACGTGAACAATAGAAGGCTGGGAATATAAAGTAGCAAATCAAACAGAAACAGTACACTTAAATTCTCTTATAGAATAGGTGAAAGTGGAGTTGCAGACACTACAGGACATTTTGTCTGTCTGATGTGAAAACTTGAATCTATTGATTATAAATGCAATTGTTTCCATGTGTCTGAGGTGAAACAATAAAGCAGAAAGTCATAGACTAAGCTGTATTTAACTACAGTTCTGCTAAGTTCAGGTAAAAAAAAAAAAAAAAACAAGCAAACATTCTTGTTTGATAAGAATCCTAATGAAACTTAAAAAAGTGCTTGTCTTTGCATGCACTTTCTACCAAAAGTTTGTACACAGTGAATATCACCATAACATGTACGGAATATTAGGATATGCCAGCACACTTTAATTGTTTGTATTATTTTTACAAAGAATTGTGGTGAAAAAAGGCTGTTGTAAAGTGGTCTAATATCTACTGCTAACAGATTTGAGCTTTACTGCAGACATAGAAATCACTGACTTCAGCCAGTTTAAAAAGGTCTGAGGGTGGGAAATACCTGTTATACTATTATGGAGATGCTGGACACAATAAACTTGCTCTAGAGTTTGCCCACTTTATGGAGCAGGTCTAGATCAATGTGGTGATCAATCATTCACTGTGCCGACTTTTCTGATGAGGTTGTCTGTGCTGGTGATTTTAACAATATGCAACTGTTGAAACACTACTGGGATAGAGGTATTTGGAGCTTCAAATCTGCTCTGGAAAGGACACAGTAATGCTAGTGGCCTATTTAGCATAGCTTGGTAACTGTCCCATACATAAGATTGCAACTTGTTAATAGTGTGTTTACTTCAGAGATAAAAAGATGAGTGGACTTTGTAAGATAGGAGTGGAGATCACTGTCAACACCTGGGTTTGTATCAACAGCATCTTAGATTTGAGTCAACACCCTGAGATTTATAAGCAGCAACAGGTGTCCCTTTTTAACTTGAATGTGGCACGCTGATAAGTTAGGGAGTGCACTCATGTTAATACCCATGTTGGGCAAGATAACATGTTGAACTCCCAAGCTACATAACTGTATATTAAAGAATGACATTAGGAATGCAGCTTGACTAACACATTTTCTTTTTATGTGGTCAGATTCAAACTTGCAGCAGATGGGCTGCAAACAATTTTTGTAAACAATATAGGGTCTGCTCCCCATATTAGAGGATGCAATTAGAGAAGACAGAATGAAAGTATGTAAACCATGCGTGTTCAAAAACTAATAACATATAGAGTGGGTAAGCTAATTTAGACATGTCATTGTTTTGATTATATTAACCCTACAAATAAAAAGGGAACTACAGTTAGCTGCTGCAGATCTTAAGATAGCTCTGCCTTTGACTGCTTCCTGGTTGCATGACATACAGTGATAAGGCCCTGAATACACCTGTAGTAAATAGTGAATCAGGGAGTGGAGGATCCAGGCAGGGGAGGATGAGAGATACTAGCTCACCCACCCTTTGAAAAGAAGGTGGTCTGATGTTACAATGTAGATGGACACCCATCAGTGAAAAGGCCTCTTGCATGCAGCAGCCATCAAGATGTATGCGTGGCCATTATCAGTCCCATATATATGCATCTTTTATGGAGCATATTGGGAATATGAACACCTTACAAAAGGCATTGTATAACCTTGCATCTGCAGTTGTTGATATAACTGCCCAGGAGAGGGTCTATGGCCATTAAAAAAAATGAAGACTGCCTGGGTGATGCAAATGACTTCCCAAACTAGGCTGTCTGTCACCTTTCTTGCGAAGGTTCAGACATGGGGAGTTAATAATATTTAAAAATTTACTTATTCTTGACCAATGCATCTTGAATAAAGCAGTTTGTTACCTGTGCTTTATTGGATCAAGTGAGTACTAAACATTTGGTCTCTTTCAATTCTTGTAGCTGCAAACTGAAGTTATTTTGTGATTTGTCCAGGGCTCAATACAATGGACTAAAAAAATTGCAGCTTCTGGCTAGCAGCATATTGTAACCTGACACTGTTTCCTATGTCCACACATATATGCTCATCCTCTAAAAGACAGAGCTGCTATTGAAGCCATCTAATACATATCTAAAGATGTATGCTGTTATTTTTTCCCTTAATTGCTGCAAGGCTTTACACCTGAAAACAATAAAACCATTGGCTGCTCTCCATTTAGTCAGTCTTGAGTGGGGAGTATATTCTGTCACTCTTTAACAGTGCTAAGTAGCTTCTACAAAGTGATTCTCTTTCTCAGTCTATATCTATAGCTGTATCTATATCTATATCAAGATCTATAGAAGCTAGACTATGGTATTTTACTTCTATAGGATTAATCAAGGTGCAGATTACGTTAGGCAGGAACTACATCAGGATTACAACAAAACTGACTTGAGATACAATATGTGGATTACTTATTTATTTTCATCATGTTTATTGTTTAACCAGTAAGGCTCACTGGACAAAGTGCCCCTGTGGTGCTCTGTGAGCAATGTTTGGTTAAATGATCTGCTCAATCACTCACTTTGCAAGTAGAAATTAGAGGAATCATACCCATGACTACAGAATTAAGCATTTTAATAGCCTTAACAATATGAGCTAAACTGCCAGACTAATGGCTGTCTCTATGGCAAGCCTTCAATGGGTCTACAACGTCAAAGGTGTTACACTTATTCCATGAAGCCTCTAAATCTTAATCACATTAGAGAAGACTTTTTGTGTCCCAAAAGGGGCAGGGTAATTACCTGTCCATCTTTACACAGGGCAGTACCTATTTAGGCAGTTATTTCCTGTGAAAAATATGAAAAATTATGAATGACCTGAGATTTTAGGACAGAAATATTTTCTAACTTTCCATTAATAAGTGTATAGAACAATAATTTGGCAAAAAAAAAAATACACAAAATGGAGTACCACACAGCTTTAATCCTGGTACCTCGGCCTCTCGCCTTCAAGTGATATTTCATTACAAACCACACACATTTAAGTAGCATGAACAATTATTCAATTAACTCCAATAAATAAAAATTCATCCAACATTTAAAGTGACCAGTGCTAAAACACCACAAATGCATCCCTTTTAGTTATAAACTAGAAAAAAAAGTTTAAACTTCGTAAATATCTACATGCACATTATAAATCTTAAAACAGCAATTTTACAGAAATATATATGCCAGTACCATGTGCACAAAAATATTGTTAATCAAAAATTCATAATTACCTCCCGGTTAAGCCCATGAGCTCAGCTAACAGGTTAAATCTATTGGAAACTACATTTATTTTTAATATGGTACTCTGGTTCCCCATGGGCTTAACCAGGAGGTTACACAGCTAAATATAAACAGTAGTGTGAGTGGTTGCATGTGTGTGCCTTCCATGGAAGGTTGGGCACCGGACTGGCAACTCGACACTGTAAAACTCCACTGCCAATCATGAGCGGACAGATGATCTGCTGTGGTGACCCCTAACTGGGAAAAGCCGAAAGAAGAAGAGGAAGTACTGTTTATACATTTGGTAAGCCATGCCAGATTAGTTTCAGTCAGATGATTTCTAAGATCACATAATCAGTGAAGATCATTCCTGAAAATGAGTTATCTGTATAGTCAGCTTGCCAAAAGTCTCAGTTAACATAGTAAAAAAAGGGATCAACCATTGTTGCATTGAGAATTCATGGTGTTGACAGGGAACTGCTCCTGTTGTAATACTGTCTAAGCAAATAACGGCCTAGTCCATGTCCAGTTAGCATAACAATAAGCAAATTAATCATGGAAAAGTGCTACATCATAGCACTTTTTTGTCCTATATGTATGGAAAGTAAAAAACCTTTACAAGCAACAGCAAAATAATAAAATAAAAAAAAATGAACCGGGAAGTGCCAAACATGCAATCTGTAGTAGCATAGATGACTTTCATGCAACTTGTCACTGTATTTAAGTCTACATAATAGAGAAATTATTTTGAAAGTATTAACATTTAATAGGTTAAGTATTAACAGGTACCCATTCCAGGGCCCTAAATATGGCCTGCGACCTAAATAGGACATGTTGGAGAGACAGATTTGTCTCCCAGAGTCTGCTGCATCTTTGGAATAGGCTGTCAATTCATGTGAAGCAGAGCACCTCTATAACACTGTTCAAAAGGAACCTGGATGAGTGGATGGGGCATTGTAAATTCTTACCGAGGATAGTGACCACAACCCTCCTGGACATGGAAGTCATTACTAAATACGATCTGGGTAGTAACTAGAGTATTTATAGTATTACATTGGGATGAAATGGCTAGGCTTGAAATGACCTCTGGGTCAATAGCCTAGTAACCTCCTGTGATCCTATGAACAGGTGGTTAGCAAGAACATGCACTATTATAATAGAATGATATAACTAGAAAGGCATTAATGATCCTCCAAGAAGCGAAGACAAAACATTCCATATTTTTTTAATTTTGAAATGAAAATGTATTTTAAGTATATTCTCACTAATGGCTAGGGACAGACAGTGGTAGGCTTTGAAATGCTTAGGAAAAACATGCATTTGAAATTTACTACAGTGTAGTCTACAAGACAAAATTAGGAAAATTCCTGGTGTAATCATTAGTAAAATGGCACTAAGTAAGGAGCAAATGATGCAAAATACAGCCTCTTAGACATGAAGTATGATGCATGTATTTGCAGATATTCCAAGACCACTGATTTCCATTCGCTCAGCTTTTGAATATCTGGGTTCTTACCTTTACTTCTCCAATGTGTGAACAGCCTTGCTTATACCTACAGTAGTATGAGACTTTGCATTGCTCAGCAGAGGTTTTCTCTATCAATTGTTTAAGAAAGCTACTGTTAACTCTGAGGAATACCAGATCAAGGTAAGGGAATGACAATCTTTGTCAAATATCATTTGCATGTAGATTTAGTCATCAGACAAAGGGAAGCTCAGGAGAAAGGGATAGACATGTTAAAGAGGCAGATCTTGAAGCAACTGAACATCATCAGGAATTAATGTTCACATCGCAGAATGAATGAAAGCTTGAATTTTTAAGTCCTCAGAGGTACACAAAGTCACTTTTAGTAAATTAGATACAAAATCAAGAGAAATGAGATTCACATCATTGCCTTTGTTCCCAACTACACATGGCTGTTTGTGCATACTTTGATGTTATTCATTCATTCAGTCGCTTATTCTTTTTCAAATACCTATTCAAGATCATTAGGATGCAAACCCTGCCTCAGGAAGCAAGGACAGAAAGACATGGAAATATTCAAAATGAGATGCCAGTCTGCTGAGGTGCATACACTTCTACCACATTCACACCCCTTCTTATATTCCTTTAGGTTTACCTTATGCCTGCCCTTTATTACAGCCTCCTTCTTCACGTCACTCTATTATAAATAGACACAGAAGGCTGTGACCTTACTGGTTCAATAATAAACTGTTCTCAGTGTAAAAGGTGATCTTCAAATTACTCATGATAAATATTGTTTTGGACTTTTATGTGATTATTCTATTCTCATTGCTCAAGCCTTTTTTGATAATAAATGTAATAAATATATTTACTACTATGTAAATATTTGGTGTGATACTCAGACTGTATTCTTTGTCAGAGAGATTTCTGCATAAGTGACCCATTTCATGGTTGAAAAGGGTCTGCTGACTAGTGCACTTACCCAGATTCTAAATGTAATTAATTACTAGCATACACCTTAACCTCTTAGAGCAAAAAATCTGGACAAAGTCACAAATAATCGGGGTACAAAGGCTCAAAAATAGGGACACTTTTTAAATATTGCTCTTACAAACTTAGAAAGTTAATAGACTAACTGGTTCAAAAGTCAATGTCAAGTCAAAGAAAACTTTGTCATTCAATACTATACAGCAGTGTAGCTGAATGAAATTACAAAGCTTCGTTCTCAATGCAGGAAACAGTTGCACATATAGATAGAGAAAAATTAATAAAATATCACAGTAGAAATTTAATAAGTAGCAATTTGTAAGTAAAGTAGGACAGCAGTGACCCACACCCATCCCAGAACAGGAGACAAGGAACAATATGAAGGTAATATTGTCAAAGTAAAATTGAAACAATAGCAGCATATCTATGATTAGACTGAATTATTGCACAGTTTGTATATTGCACTTTACAGTCCTTAAGTGTGGTAGGTGAGCTACCTTAGTGTTGCACTTGGTTATTGCACATCCATAAAATAAGCCACTTGATAGGCTAATTATGTAACAGAAGTGGTTGAGTGTTTCAACAGACTCATGTTTCGTTTTTCCCAAGAGTTCAACAGTCTAATGGAGAATGGAAAGAAACTATTATTTGGTCTAGTGGTCTTACAATGCAGGCTTCTTTATCTCCTGCCTGATGGCAGGTGAGTGTACAGACCACTGGCAGGATGTGTTGGATGGGTGGAAATCTTTTTGGCCCTATCAGTGCACCAGCATTTGTATAGCTCTTCCAGAGGTGTAAATGAGGTGCCAGTGATTCTTTCTGCCAAACTTACAACTCTCTTGACAGGGTTCCAATCCTGATTGTTACAGCTCCCATATCAGACTGTAATCCTGTTGATCAGGACACTTTCAATGGTGCCCCTAAAAAAGGTCTGAAGTATGGAGCTTGGTAATTTTGCGTTCATAAGTTTCCTTAGAAAGTGCAAGCATTGCTGAGCTTTTTAGACTGTGCTGGATACCTGAACTGACCAGAATAAATTCTTTGTGATATGAACACCCAAGAACAGATTTTACATTAGCATGAACTTTTTGAAGGATATGAAGTCTGAAGCTCAAATTCTGCCATTATTTTCTGATTATATTCCTCAATGATTTGACAGTGATTTGCCAGAAAACCATAATGCTATGAGAAACGGGCCAAAAGTATGAGGCAAACATCTGGACATTCTGCGAAAATCTAGACGCTTGAGAGCTACAACAAGATAAATAGGCAGATAGATGGCTAGATAGATAGATAGAGAGAGAGAGATAGATAGATAGATAGATAGATAGATAGATAGATAGATAGATAGATAGATAGATAGACAGACAGCTGGAAAGATAGATAGATAGATGGACAGACAGACACTAAACATTCCTAAGCTTCTCTCAAAATTCATTGAAAGTGTCACTTAGTACGGGATGCGTACTTCACAGAACTGTGTCTTTTACATAAATATGCATAACAGAGCACAAAGCACAGCAACAAATGTAAGCATAGTCAGTTTCAGAAAAAAAAAATGTCAACTGTCACATCCTGATCACTGGAGACCCAGGACTGAAAGTAAGCACAGGCAAATGGAATGCTATTTCAGCAGGTGAAAGGTGTACTAACTGGGAGAACTGGCCTTGTTTGATTTTTTTTCCTACTACTGATTGTCCTTCCCTCTGTAGTAGGAAAAAAAAATCAAACAAGGTCAGTTCTCCCAGTTAGGAAGACTCAGAACCATATATAATCATGCTACCTCCTGCCCATTCAGACAAGGGGATTTATTGTGAACAACTTGTTAAGAACCTAAGGAAGAAAATACACAATGGCATAGAATTTCAGCAACGTTGACTAATAAGGAAACACAAAACATATTTGTTATAATACACACTCCAACTGATGAGCAATTTAGTCATACTTAAGTAGATGACAAAAAGAAATACTTCTTGGGTAAGAATCATATTTTTGCATTCTAATTTACTGTTAAAATGCTCAAAACCTATCTATACATAACTATGAAACTTGATTCCAGGTTTAGCAATTTTAGCATGCATTTTCCAATAAACTAAAATAGATGCTTCATATCTCAGTCACTGACTTATCCAGCAATTAAATTATCCATGATTATTTAAGTCAGCTTTATTGCAGGCATCATTGTTCTTCATTTATAAGATGACTAATCAAACAATAAAAAATCAGTCTTTCTCCTGTAATTCTACAATCTGTATCCAAAATCTAGCCTGCATTGCCATGCATGTACCGCACTTCCTCTGCAGGCATTCTGAAAAGGCAGATAGCAAGTATTGTTTGTCCATGAACCCAACCATGAACCACAGAGGAAAAAACAAATGAAACTGCAATGTGAACACCTTTATTAACAAATCACATTAAAACTCTTCAACCACTGTAAGCTATAAACATGCCATAAACTCGCATCACCTTTAGCTAATAACATTTTTGAAATAATGGAATATCTGACATAATGACTATTTTGGCAGGTGCATCAAATACAGGTCTCCTGCAACAACTACTTATGACAGGAGTGTTCATTACTGTTTACCTGTAAAATGCACTTAAATAGCATAATTATTAGCATAACTGATTTCCCTTACTAGGACACCTGTACACCACCAGAATCAGATCAGCATTATACTACCACTCATCCTAACTTCCATTTTGACTCAGGAAAGAAATGCGGGAAAACAATCTCTTCTAGGGGGTATGTTGCCCCAAACACCCACCAAGCTGCTAAATGGCAGTCTGCTCCCCCCGCATTCTTTCTTGAATTATGCTAACCAGTAGTAGCCAACTCATTTAAGCCATCATGCACTAATTCCCTCAGTAAAAGCAACATGAGAACATTAAACAAATCCAGGTCTATTTCACTCAAATGTACACCATGGGCATGGTATCAGACCAAATCCCGATCAGTAAAATCGCAGTGCTCCAAAACCATTAAGCCTAATGAGAAAGCAAGCCTAGCAATCCTATTCTTAGTTAACTGCTTTGCCACTTTCACAGCAGCTATCTTAACTGCACCTTTCCAAACTAGCCAAGGAATAATAGTTGACCAAATAGGTAACACTCTCGGGGAATCTCTGTTGCAGCCAGAGCAGATATCATATAATCCAGAATAACATTTTTCTTTGCAATAATACCCAAGTCATTGTCTACTAAATGTACAATAACTATATCTGGAGTTGCCTCCTTAAAATGCCAGCCATTTACAACCAGCAACAACTGATTCCATTGCATACCTCTTATGCCAAACAAGCTTGCATTCCAAAAGTTAGGATCAAGTCCCAAACCACCTCAGAGCAGCTCACTTCACCTCACAATGTATATAAAAATTTCCTAAAATGACCATCTGTTCTAATCCTGCATAATAAAACAAACATTAAATCATGCTGCACCACACAGAAGCTCTCTTAAATAATATATATGCATATCTGCCCTGCCTTTTGCTCACAACTATAAGTCTATGTTCATAACCTAAATCGGCCACCTTACCAATCTGAAAAAAATCAGATGAAAATCTCCCATCACTCAATCCTATTATTATATCAAAATACCTCACTTCCTCCGGAGCACTGGGCAATAATCTAAAAGCAACTGCCTGTCCTTCCTAGATGGCCTTTTTCAAGTTAATCAAGTTAACCCCCCCCCCCCTCCCCCCAGCTCCAGAAAACTAATAGCTTTCCTGAATTTCCTAACTCACTCTTATGGCTAAAGCATTGAATTAATTTACCTTTCAAGTATGCACACATGTCTAAACCAGCTGCCACGTCAGTGTACAACTGTAAATCGTCTGATGAACCAATTGCCTCTTGCTACATGGTAACTCCACTGTTCTACACCAAAAACTTGTACCAAATCTTATGGTCCTTCTTCACTGTCTTCCTAAATCTCACCCAATGGTGCACCTTATTTTCAACTCTCAATAAGTTCATCATAGACCTAGTAAATGACTTACCTAGAGCTATGACCCTGCAAGCAAAATTAATTAACCAATTATATCTATTACTTCCTTCACTCTAACTTTAACAACATCTAGTCACATCTTCATACTGCCCTTCAGTTTCTACAGCTTGTCTTTTGCTAAACAAAAATATCCCACTTCCACATCAGCCAACGAACCCAAGAAAGTAAGGGCTTTAGCTGGACCTTCATGCTTATCTTTTACCAAAGGCACCCTCAAATCCTTGCAAGCTGTTAATAAACATTGTAGACTTTATACAACTCTCTCTTCTCCTTTACTGATTAACAGAAAATCATGTTCATACTAGAGTGATTTCTGATCTAGATTATCCATTACCTGTATCTACTGTAGCACTGAGCTAGACTTCTCAAAAGTAGTGCAGGCTACCAAGTAGCCCATAGGCTTGTCTTTATCAAAATAAAATTGCCCTCAGCCCCGCACATGCCTAATTTGGTCCACTCCTGCTCCAGCACTGCAAGCCAGCAGAAAGCCAACAATATGTCAAGTTTAACCTGCCATCAGTCCTTGAATGAGCAGATGACTTCCAGTGCATTATCTGTGAATGCATTATCACACACTCACCACTTTCCTACAAAAGTGGTGATTGACAGAATCCCACATTGGGAATAAAGGTGGTGAATCAAATAAAATTTGCATGACTTTTTCTAGGGGACAAACCAGAATGGTGGCATCCTAAATCTGTCAAATGGTGGTTCATCAGAGGGGCCCACATATCTCCTTGCCAAAGCTTGATTGTTAAGGAAAACCTACCTTATTACTTCATTACCCTTTAATGGCTTGTAAGTTGCTATATAGCTTTGCAGAACCATCCAGTCCTCACTGAACAGATGACACCTTATCAAAACAAGCTACAACCTATGAAGCTACTGACTGATGTGGATAAAGCCCCAACATGAAATGAAAAACTTCTGCATTAATAGTAGAGTGAGTTGACCAGATTATTGACCCTTCATAAAATGGCACAACATCTATTGCTGTCTTCAGGTTGTTTCTACCTCTCAAATCTTAGTCAGATACTGTCCATTCTCTCTGAATATCCTGTGAGGAAAACAGGCCACAGCCTGCTTACTCACTCACCTTGTGCCAGCAACAGGCTGCAACATACCCTGCCTACTTCTCCCCACACCCTGCAAACTGAACAAATGTGTACAAACTTATAAACAGGCCGTATACATTTGTCAAAGTTAAACACCAAACATGCCATAACCTTGTCCCCTGGTACCTTCTGCCCTGACCTGCTTTGAAAACCTGCATTCTTAATTATCATCCCTAATCATGTGTCTGCATGTCTACACTCCCACCTCAATTCCTTATTAATGACCTTCAACTTTCTGAACCTTTAATCATACCAGGGCCATACACTGCCCCCCTACCTAACCTCTGAGCCTCCCTTCCCTTCATCCACAAACCCTTTTTCCCATTTAGGCAGATGGGGTCAGGGTATCTCTGTCTGGGACTATCAACTAGAGCCAATGTTTTCACTACAGAATGGCTAACCCCACTGCGGCTGTTTTTTTATACTACACATACACATGCATACTTAGACCTGTGGGCAATTTAGGGTGTCCAATCCACCTACTACATGTCTGTGAATGTGGAAGAAAATGGGAGCACCTAGAGAAAACCCACATAAATACAGGGATGATATGCAGACTCCACACAGAAGGCACCCCAGCTGGGAAATTAACTAGAAAACCTCTTGCTGTGAAGTGACAACACTAGCTGCTGCACTACTGTCCCACTCTTATTGTCACAAAATATATCAACAATGGAAGAGCTTGAGCTGGTTTCATCTCTACTATTGCTGATATCAAGTAAACAAACCCCAGCATCCAGTTGTCCCAGCTCAGAAACATTATCCTAACTGGCTGACTTTTCCCCAAGGCAGATAATGCCGCCATCAAATCTTTAGATTCTGGAGCTTCTGCCTCAGCTATTGATTGAGCCCCATCACCATCTATGAACTTGAACATGTCCGTGTAGTAGCCTCTTCTCCAAATCTTTTCTTTCACTGTCCTAGGGATGTATGTAGTAATAAACATGGCTCTGCACCCAGCTTACAACCCTTGGTCTCCCTGCATGTCTCTCATCACCTCACTTCATTTATGCACTATGCTGCCTCCAGAGCTCAACAAACTTCAGGGAAGAGTAAAATGTGGTCTACACATTCCCCAGCCCCATCTTGTCTACATTACCCTGTTTCCCAACTACTTGACCAACCAACCTCTCCTACCCTGCTTCTAGGCTTTTGGCAACGTATGCTATTACCTGCAGTGGGCTGCTGCTCCAGTGAAATTCTACCCTTACTTCTCCTCTGCTCTTGTGGGATCTCTTATACCCTTTGCTGGGGGCCATCTGACATCACCACCCTCCTCTGTTTCCACCTCTTAGACTGCTTGGAGTACCCTCCCCCACCTTAGATAGGCATATTTGTCACTACATGCTGAAGAATTCAGCTGCCTGTGTTGAAATGGCGTTCTGTCACTTTGTGAACTCTTCAATGTTGCCATAGTAGAACAAGAAAGCGAACAAAAAGGAAAACCATTAGTAGCCCTTCAACTCACCCTCCCCCCCCATTCCTAACTTCTAACTCCTCCAGCAAGACTCAGACCCCAGGACACAACCTGCCACCACATTAAGGAAAGCTCAACCTTTTAACTCCCCTTTACTACCCCTTCAAACTACAAAGAAAACCTAGGAAATCTAGAGTCTTCAATGTGTAATAAAAAAAACAACCATATTCTTATAACTAAGATTGATCGTCTACCAAAAGATATTAAAAAAGAATGCTCTACCAACAAGTTCTCGACTACATTCAAAAATATGACATCATTTCATAGAAACAATCCAGATTTAAACCCAAATATAATGCACTAATAGCCATTTGCTATTTGACTAATGAAATATTCCAAACATTGAAAAAAACAATTAACTTGTGCCATCTTCATTGATTTAAAACAGCATCTGAAACAATCAGTCATCTACTGTAATGCTGCAACTTTTCTACAAATGCTTGCAACTGGTTTAACTACCTTATTAAAACAAACTTCAATGTATTGACAAACAATGTGCAAATATTACTCTAAACATGGGAGTCCCTCAGGGCTTTTTATTGGGTCTACCAATTTTTTCCATTGTTTATTAATGACCTATCATGAGAACTGCCAAGCCTAAACAGCATGATTTATGCAGATGATGTAAGTACTAAAGCAGGCTTCTATAAAAAAAATAACTATAGCGTTATAACATGACTTTGTTTTACTATGGAATGAGCTGCAGAACTCCACTGTCATTGTACCGGGCATTAAACATAAAATAGTGAAAGCCGTACCTATTTATTTACTTTGTTTGACAAGGAAACAACTGCACATATTATCACAAAAAATATATATCTTGGCTTTATCCTAGATCAAACACTATCAGTCTTGCCACATGGTGACGTAATCTCAACAGGTATTAGCAGAACAAAAAAATTGTATATTTTCTCATAACAGATGCCAGGAAACCAATTAAATGCATTATATATTAAGTTTAGGTAATAGGTGCGAGAACCAAATAGACTGAGTTGAACCTTTATAGACCATTAGCTTAGAGGCAAAAAAGAGAATTGTGCATTCTTACTCCAGAAAGAATTACTATTTTGTCCTCTGATATCATGTGCGATCTTATAAATATGAATAGTCTTAGTTGCATCACTATGCTGGTCTTTCATAGCAATTAAACCATATACAGGTGTTGGTACCTATAAATGAGTGAAACTACATAAGAATAACTTGTTCACAATTTTTTAGAACCTCTTCACTATACTCATATACCATGTTCTGTACTTTATGGCCCCTGTGCTATATTTTACTAATCATGCATGTCACTGCATTCAACACATTTGTAGTTAATTATTGTCATCTGTGTTAGCCATCATTGTGCATCACTGCATTCAACACATTGTGTACTGCTTCTTGTCATTTATTTTACATATGTCTGTATGCATATGTGTGCGTGTGTGTGTGTGTGTGTGTGTGTGTGTGTGTGTGTGTGTGTGTGTGTGCGCACGCGCACACGGGTGTGTGCATGTGTGCACACTTGTGTACACTCACGTGTGCATATATTATATATAATTAACATATAAAAGCAATATAATATAAATGTTAGAATAAATATATTTTATTGTATAAGATTATACATATATTGCCCTGTTTGAACACACAGAATCACATCCTACTACCAAAAAAGTAAAATATTTATCTTGTGGTGTCATACCATCAATGTAAATGCATTTCATCTAACATCCAAACTAAACTTGTTTGAAATATATTTTGCAGAGTTAAGAATGCAGGCACCAAAGAAGGAGGGGAGATTTGCACCATTAACACTGATTTAACTGAGATAGTACAGACATTGGGAAGAAGCAATATGCGTATTCCTTCTCTTGTGAAGTTGTGCAACCTCAAAAAGAGTGTAATATTCCCTGTAATAATATTGATTAATGCTATGTAATATGCTGTGCAAAGTTCATATTTGTGCTGTTTTTAATGTGAGTTCACTTTTTTAAGGTTTTTAAGACTGAGCAGACCCCATTGCTTCAAGAATTGATAAACTTTTAGACACAAACATTTGTTTTTTCAGAATGCTAAATAACATCTAAATATCATACAGTTGTCATTTAATAGTATCCACTGCATTCATTTCATTTAAAAAAGATCTGTCAGTGCAGAAACATATCTTGAGAACATCAACACAATGAGAGCCATGAATATTAACCTCTTGAAGTCATTCCCTAATCTTACAGCTTAATGCTCTGATTTCAAGATGTTATGATGGCCATAAAAGTCTTTTCAATTCTTTAAACTGCATCTATTTATAGGCAGTTTCCTTTCGGATCCTAGTATGATTAAATGATTTTTATACCTGAGTTACTAACATTTGCATTCCTTTGCTGAGCATTTCCAAATGTCATAATGTGCCATTTTCAGTTAAATTACCTTGCACTCATTTACTGATATTAACTCAGAACTGATTTGCATCTTGCTGTGTGGTCTGTTCAGTTCATAGATCCAGCTGTTATCTTCTAGCAAAACTCTGCAGGCCTGACAGAGGCTCCCTTTAGCTTATCAATCAAACCCTAAGTAAAGGACTGTCCACGCTTCCTGCTTGAACCAACAGGAAGTGAAAATCAGGCTTCGCTAATTTATTCCTTTTTACCTCAGATAGGTGGGAGTAAACAAAAGCACCACACTGAAACAATTGTTAAAGCCTACACTCCAATTAGTGATTGAAAAGGTCAGACAGGCTTACTGGGAAGCTTTCTTTTCTTCTGGCAGTGCAAATTAGGATTTACTTTTCGAAGATAGCCCATGTTGCCAAGTAAAGTAAAATGTTTTATTCTTACTGGGATTTACACAGTCTACAAGGAAACATATGGCCATACTGCTAGTAACAAACATGCCTATAAATACTGCAGTTACAATAAGGCATCTAAGAACCCCCTCTAAGAATTAACCCCTCCTTCAACTTGATGAAAGGTGGAATGTGGTCTACGTTATAATCCCTGGAAAATATCTCAATGTTTCCCTGTTATAATATGTACATCATCAAGTGGAGTGCTGTGTAATATAGCAGGAGAGGGTCTGACTGTTTGGAAAACAACTGAATTTATTGTATACAAATAGTTAAAAAATATTTGCCTGGCACTTCCATTTAGTCACCCTTCATTTAACCTAAGACTCTGAAAATGTTTATATTTTTATCAGTTTCCAGTCTGTTTACTACAGACAGTAGCACAGTGCTAAATGAAAAGACTGAAAATAACCTTTGACTTCCCCATGCCAGCTTTGTGCAGACACTGGAAAATTCATCTGTCAGCTGCCAGTGGTCTCCTACCCCACTCCTTTCTGTATTAGAAATCTTCACCTTTTTATTATTCTGTGTCACTTATGTACTTGTATATCTCTCTCTCTTATACACACACACACACACACACACACACACACACACACACACACACACACACACACACACACACACACACACACACACACACACACAAATACAGGTCCACATATGCGTACATACAAAAATGTATGTTAAGATAGCTCAGTGCTGTTAAGAATTTAATCTGCACTGAAGGTTAATGAGTTTGAACTGTATATTACTACTGAGGATACACAGGCATGGCCAAACAAAAACTTCCCAGAGTTTGATACTTAGGCTCTCTATTGAAATGTCTGGACATGAAATGCCAAATCATGTTATCTAAAAAAAAAAAAAAGACAGAAAATTTAGCAGAAGAGTAAATATTGAGTGTCACTTTTCTCAATTAAGTTTCTTTTGTTTTTGTAGGGGGACTAGCCCCATACACCCCCAACTCTCCTCGAGTTTATATGTATGTATATATATATATATATATATATATATATATATATATATATATATATATATCTATATGTGTGTATATATGGAGATATATATGTATACATATATAAATATAAATATATATATATATATATATATATATATATATATATATATGTATAGATATAGATACATAGATATATATATATTTAAGGTCTATATCAGTTAATTAAAAGCTTAATTGAGTGAATCGCTATCTGTTGAACCCAATTAATTGAAAGCTCAATTAAGCAAGTGATTGTTAAGTGAAAACATTTTTAGGGGAAAAAAACTAATTGCCCACTCACTGACTGTAACAAACAAAACAAAATTTAAAACTCTGCAAAGTGGGTGGCTTCGCCCTCACACCCATAACTAAATATACCAACTCCAAGATCACAATACAGTGGGGAAAAAAACTAATTCCCAATGATGGCCAACCAGGTGCTTTCCCCTGGGAAAATTTCACTTTACCGATTGTTCACTTAGTTGAGCTTTTGCTTAAGTAAGTTTGACAAATAGTGATTCACTCAAGCTTTCGATTAACTGATATAGACCCATATATTTATTATATGTGTGTATATATATATATATATATATATATATATATATATATATATATATATATATATATATATATATAAAGATAGATATATACAATATAACTATATAAATATACACACACACACACACACACACACACACACACACACACACACACACACATTTACATTTATATATGCATATATAAAATATGCAATATAAATATACACACATACACACATATATATATATATATATATATATATATATATATATATATATATATATATATATATATATATATATATATATATTGACTCCAAGATCATTATACCTCAAAGAAAATGGTACAGATTTTTGGCCATTCAGTCTTCACATTACAAGATTCACTAATATAGATCCCAACCTATCAAGCAGTTACCAATATTTAGCTTAAGGATTAAATCCATCTATCCATCTATTCGTCCATCAACAACCCCTTTTTCCCATTTTACACATGTCGTCAAGGTGTCACTTCAACAGTGGCAATCATCTACAGCGAAGACTTACACCACTATGTGGCTAGCCCTGCTGCAGTTGTTTTTCCACACTGCACACTCACACCTATAGTCAGTTTAAAGTGTCCAATCCACCTAATACATGAATCAATTATTATTTTCATAAAGACCATGAAACATATATCCTAGTATTTAGAAACATTTTCTGCATCATGAAAAGTAGTTTTACATGATAACCAGCAATATGCAGTGTTTGTGAGTCTCAGAAACATACTGAGTACAAGCTGAGGAGTCTGAAAAATCCTGTAGCCTGCATAATATGCTAATAGCAATATAATGGCATGCTAAAGAGTAGCATTATTAAATTGATGGGGTTACATGGATGCTAGCGAGAATGAATAATATGCCAGGTCAATTCAGTGATGTATAAATTCCATGAGTCATGCTTTAACTGCAGAGTTACTGACCCCAGTAAAATCCTGGAGTTAGAGCAGCTAAATCACATGGGTTCATCGGAGTGCATTAGGGTATTGACTACTTGGGCATTTTAAGCCTAGCCATGCATCCCAAATCTCTGAAATATTCTGGTACTGTTGATAACTGTAAGCAGAGGCTTGGGTGATGAAGCATTTGCAAGTAGTGGCCTGTGTCTATTAGAGACACAGGAGACAAACAAGGGATACATTTTCTGTTTTCCATCCAATTGTTCAAGTTGCACTTGAATTTGGTTAGGGAGGAGCTCTCCTTCACATAATTGGGGAGCCTGTTGTAGAGAAGAGGTTGTCTCCGGGATACATTCCTGTAGGGATTATTTATAACAAAGGTAAGGTTTAAGTCTTTACAACAGGTTATTCTGGTGCTGTTTATTTTGTGGTTATGTAGGAGGTCCATCAGGGTGGGGTCTGACAATGCCTTGTATGCCAAGCATAAATCTCCCCTCAACAGCCTGTAGGAGGCAGAATACAGGGATAGGGTTTAAAAGTGGTCTGCATAAGACATAGCACTTATGCCCTATATTCTTTTACTGAGAAACTGCTGAGGACATTTCAGCTGTTGGATCTGCCTGGTTAAGTTCATACCAAAGGAGACATTGTACTTTATAATAGGTCTGATGAATGCCAAACACAGTGGAACAATGACGTCCTTGGACCTAGATGCCATACCTTGTTTGTAAGTTGCACATCACTGAAGGATTTCCTCACTACTGTAAACATGTGATGGACAAAGCATAAATTACTCTCTATGCATGTCCCAAGTGATGACTACTGGATCAACTCTTAGGGATATATTTTTAATATGAGAGTTACTTCTGAAAGATAATTATGCATTTTTTGGCATTTAATTTTAGTCAATGGTTCTGACATAAGTTGTTGAGAAGTACTCCAATGTAATATATGATAAACCGCCTCAGATCGAACTAGAATAAAGCAAGAGCACAGCCCACATGTAGACTCCAACAATTTATTAATAAAACAAAAATCACAGATAAAGTAATTAAGCGTTTTTGTCCTTAGAGAAAGACTTTTTCAAAACTGCCATTATATCCATGAATAAAATACCCTAGGGAAGCCAAGAATAAATGGATGACCAGGTAGGCTGCCTTAATAAAGGTACGGTGGGATGTCGGTGAAGAAGCTGGGCTACAGGTAAAGCCTTGAGAAAGGCTGTGCGTACCTGAGCACTTGTGGTTGAAGGCTGAGTAAAGCCTTTAGAAAGGCTTCGTATACAGGTCGTAGTTCCGGCTGGTCAGGTCGCCTGCTGAGAGGAACCGCTAGTGTGACAGCTAGAAATCAAAGATGAAACACACAGAAAAAAAAAGTTAAAACAATGTAAATGTGGCTCGGCTAAGGAGCTCTGCTCGCCGTGGTGGCAAAAAATCAACGTAGTCGAAGTTCAGATTCTAGAAGGTCATACTTTATTGAAGTAAAAAGTACCAGAAGTACAATCACCATTGAAGCGTAGTTCCTTAATGGAAAGAGTGATCCTGAGGATTTCCTTTTATAAGAGTACCTGGGGGTGTGTCAGTGGGAGCCAATCAAGTGTGGGTGAAAAAACCTTTATTGTGATTGGGCACACCAACTTGACATCATACCTTACAATCTGATAGGTTAGATACCCTGAGCCAGCTCATACGTGGTTAGTAGAATTACTCTAAACCTACAATAGTGAAGTTCGGATATTAGTTAAAATTAGCTAAAAAATGTAGTTAACTAAAAATAGTCTTGCTGGAAAAAAATCAACTCTTGCTGGTAAAATACATTGTTAGGCTACACTTTTCGAAATCTTCATCAGGATGGTGGATGACCTAAAAGAGCATAATAAGCAAAGCCGAGCGTACTAGAGAAATAGCAACAACATGTATGTAAAATAACATGTATGTAAAATAAGAAACAGGCTAGAAAACAAAAAAATAAGAACCAGGCTAGATATCCAAAAAATAAGATACAGAAACTAAAAAGAGAAACAAAATAGTGAAAAATTCTTAAATAATGGATATCAATAGAAACTAATGTATTAAGATATGGAACTGAATGAGGGCTATTAATTAAAAAAACAATCTTAAAAAGGCACTGATATGTAACCTGAAAAGCTAGAAAGACACAAAAAAGTAATACTGAACCATTGTAGAAAACATGAAAGACAATAACATATACATATATATATATATATATATATATATATATATATATATATATATATATATATATATATATATATATCTAGATGAACCATTGACCAAAAACAAATGAGTCCGAATTTGCCAGGGGAAGTATCAGACCATGGGCTGGAGGTAGACTGAATAAATTCACATTGTTACAAACGATGTTCCACCTAATTATAACACAGAAGTAATAAAATCAACAAACAACAAGCCATATAATAAAAAGCTGCCTATAGGCCAATTAGTGAAATGCTTTAACCAGTCTTAGGTCAGGAATTTTACCATACAAAACCTCAGTAACTGTCAGACAAAACCACATTGTTTTATTTAGTAAAATGTTTGTATTTTAAAACAGGTCATAGAATCATTAGGCTAATCACCCTAGGGCCCTTACAAGCCTAGCCAAGTTCTACCCTTATTTCCATGATCAGCACCTATTGCACCCTGTCCAAGTGGGACACAGGTGGAACCCCCCCAGCGGCTGAATTTATGGTTACCCTTCCAGTCATCCAGATTGTGTTTGAGGAGAGTCAATGAGGTGTTCTGTTTGACATGAAGTGGGAGTCTGTTCTAAAGTTGTGGTAACCTCTGGGAGACAAATCTGTCCCTCCAACAGGTTCTATTAATATCTTATACCTGGCTAAGGTCTTTAGAGTGAGTAACCTGTGTACCATTTATCTTACAGATATGCAGCATTTCCAATAAAGCAGGATCAGAGATTGCCTTATATGCAAGGCAGAGATTGCCTCTGAGTAGTCTGCAGGAAGCAGAATAAAGTGACAGTTACAACTGAACAGTAGTCATTAATTCCACGGAAAGAATACACATGTAAGCATAATTGCCATAAAACCTTGTTTACTTAGAAAATCTTTCCACAGTCCCCCCTGCTCGGAGATAGTCATTTTTTCCAAAATAAAAAATATAAACTTTTTAAACTTCTTGCACAGTCTTGAATGTTTATATAAGGCAGTAATAAGGTTAGCTTTCCTGATGTCAAGGCAGAGTTCATAAATCTACTTTTTTAGTTGACACTCAGTTTTGCCGACATAAAATGCATCACATGATATGCATTGACTTAAATAGACTACTGCCTTGGTGTTACAATCAAACTTGCCTGGACATATAATGCTTCACTGATAATATTTAACAAAAGTGGTTTTAGTGTCTAAAATGAACTAACATTGTTTACACCTACCACATTTACTCATCCTGTAGTTATTCACATTGCCTATTCTAGGAAACATCTCTAAATGCTCCTTTTAAAAACAATTTTAGGTTCAAAACCAAGTTTTACTAAAAGATCTTCTGAAAAGCTTCTTTTCCAATTTTTCAGCAGTATTTTTCTAAAATGTGTTTAGCTTTGTTTGTGTATGTACAAACAAAAGCTTTGCTAATACTGTCAACTTTGTTAGCTTGATCTTTTAATGAAAATGAACAGTCTATCAAAATAAGCCGATATGTCAAGTCACTTTTAGATTAAACCTGTTCCTTACATTGATCAATAATTTTATTTGGATAACCTCTCATGAAACTATCTGTTGTTCTGAAATATATCTTTGGACACCATTCTCAAAATCCTGATCATATGGCCTTTGACAATGCTCTTTTTATAATGAAATGGGTGATCATTAATAACCTGAAAATATGGGAACAAGTGTTTAATATCATATTAGCATAATATTTTAAACCTAAATCTATTATGAGTTATTGTAACAACAAATTGTGTAATACTTGAACTAATCTCAATTATTTTTATATCTTTTTGTATAAACTTGTGTTGTAGGTAGAAGCATTCATGTAAATATTGTATATATGTTATGGTGTTATTGTTAGATACATTAGTTGGTTTTTATTTTTAATCTTGTATTTGTTTGAAATTTGTATTGAAAATGATAAAACAATAAAGATTTATTATTGAAAAAAAAAAGAAATGGGTGATCACTTGACCAATGTAAGCAACTGTTGTCCTTGTATAGACTGACATCTAAAAAGTGCATAGCTTCCTGTGAACACTTGTGAATAAAATGCAAAAAGCTAGTAGAACAGTTTAAGCTTTTAAAAAAAATTGTCCAAAGTGGACTTGCTCTTGCCCAGAGCATAAAGATGTCATCTTGATATCTCATGTACAACTTAAAGAAAGCAAGAAATTCACTTTGAAAAAAACATGAACTGCCTCATGAACTGCTTCCCATTTGGTTAAAACTAAATTGGCATAAAGTGGTGCAATAGCCACCCCCATCGCCACACGGGATTTCTATTTGAAAAACTCCCTCTCAAAAAACATACAGTTGTACTTTAATACAATGAACATTCCAATGTTAGACAAATCATTATTGTCTAATGAGAGACACTTAATTGCTTGCATAAACCATTTCATTAATTTGTGGTGAGGAATCATAGTGTATAAGCTCTTAATGGCTGCAGTCACAAAAAAGAATATTCCAAACATTGAGTCTCTCTGATCATTTGTAAAAATTGTTCTGAATCTTTCAAGAGGTGGGGAAAATATCTAACACACCCTTTAGTTTTCTACCAAGTTAAACTGCTATAGGCTCTGTTATAGACCCTCTAGCAGCCACTATGGGCGCAAATGGTGGTGTCGCTCATCTGGTCAGGATAAAACAGATGAACATTCATGGGTTCTGTTCAAGCAGCTTTATTACACCCAAACGCATCATATATGAGGTTTTGTAACTTAAACTTAAATAAACGTATAAAAAGACTGACTACCACACTCACACATGTTAACACTCTGGCTCTTGCCTCAAAATGGCACTGCTGCCTGCACTTGTTCTGTATTTATATGCATATGCTACATCTGGAAATGCTTCTTAAAGGTACATACGCACGCTCTGATTTACATCCTCCCTCTTTGAGAAATAGTCCTTATATGAAATGACAATATTCAATTACATGCAATTTAAAGAAATGATCATTTGACATGCAGTTGTACAGAACTAGTTATTTGACATGCCATTATATAAAATTAGACACATATAATGCAATTATGCCCAGGTAGCTGTGTATTTTACACTATGTCTAGAAATACAACTTGAACATGTAACGTAAAAGTCAGAATTAGATCTAGCTATGGGGGCTGTTTTCAAGGAATGTTCAACTTTGGGGATATCTGGGACATCATCTGGAATGGGAATGGATACTGTGACATGTTCTTCGGTACAAACATTGTCAGGGTTGGTCTAAGATCTAGAGTCTGTATCACAGGTACGATGCTGCAATATTGTTTTTTATATAGGAAGAATATGCCTGTCGTTTCTCCTGTAGTCTATAACCTCAAATTCCACTAAGTAGGATCTTGGCTCGGTACATATACCTCTCACTTGACCAGTTTGATCAAAGCCTTTCACCGTTTGCATCCTCACTGTCACCCCTTCTTTTAATGGACAGAGAAATCTGCTCTTTTTATCATAGCTGGACTTCTGAGAAGAATGGTTCTAAAAAAGTTGGGCTTGGATTGCTCTGTTGTTTTTAGCATTAGGAACCAACAAACTAGAACTGATAGGCAAGGTTGTTCTGGTTTGCCTAGCTAGACGTCTCTGAGCAGGTGTTCCTAGTTGGTTGTCAAAGGGTATATTTCTGAGATTGAGTAAATTCAAGAAGATATTGGTATTGCCACTCTTTGACTGCTCCAGTAAATGCTTTGCACTCTGTACTGCATGTTCAGCAATGCCGTTTGACTAAGGATATTCAGGACAGCTAGTAACATGGATAAAGTCCCACTGTTTAGCAAATCTCTGAAGCAATTAACAAGTAAACTGAGAACCATTGTCAGAAATAATTTTGTGTGGACTACCATGGACTGAGAAATTACATATCATCTTAGTAATAACAGCACTGGATGTTAGGTTAGGTAGCAAATCTATATCAAACCAGTTCAAATAAGAGTCTACCAGCACTAAGTAATGTTGACTGTTCCACTCAAATATATCAGTTGCTACTGTTGACCAAGATAGTTCAGGAATTTGGCTTAGCTGAAGTGGGTCTTTTTGCAAATGTGGCTTAGTACTGTTGTACACTCAACAAGAAGAAAGCACTTTATCAATGTCTTTTGCAGAAGAAGGCCAAAATACTAGTTCTCACACCCTTCTTTTGGTAGAATCAGAACCTGGGTGGCTACGATGTAAAATCTGAATGTATTCACACTGTAAGGAAGTAGGAACAACAGCTTTTGGACCTTTCCATCTCTGTAAGGAAAGTAAGGTTGCACTTCTGGCGGTACAAAGGAATGCTTTGACGGCCATCCCTGCACTGATGAAGTGGTTGAGCTTTTGCAAAATTGGATCAGTCTTTGCAGAATCTCTTAGTTCATCAAGTCTTGTAGTAGAAAAACTATGCAGTTCCATGACATCAAAGTCAAAATTCTCTGCATCAAGCTGTTTTGTGGTATTTCTGGGTGATCTGGATAAAGAAGCTTACCTTTTGTATAGACCATTTTAAAATTATACTTTTGCAATTTGAGCATCATTCTTTGTAGTCTTGCTGGAGCAGAATGCATAGGCTTCTTTAAAATAGTGACTAGAGATTGATGGTCAGTTTCTATCTGGATTGCTCGGCCATAAATATAATCATGGAACTTCGAACATACAAATACAATTGCCAAAAGTTCTTTCTCAAATTGAGCATACTGCATCTCAGCTTTGGTAAGAGTTCTAGATGCATAGGCAACAGGTCAGCCCTCTTGAAGATTAACTTTGCCAAAAACAAACTTTGAAGCATCACAGAAAAGAACCACTGGGTTGTGGACATCATAGTATCTAAGTGTTGGCGGGTTAGCAATTTGCTGTTTGAGGTTATCAGATGCTCTCCGGTGTTGTTCTAACCATGACAATGCAACATTGTTGCATGTCACCTCTCATAAAGGTGCTGATAACTCACTAAAGTCAGGGATAAATTTGCCCAAATAGTTAACCATACAAAGAAAATGCTGAAAAGCTTGGACATTGTCTGGAGCTGGCATCTCAAGAATGGCTGCTTGTTTGGAAGGATCTGGTCATAAGCCCGCACTGGTAAATAAATGACCTACATAAGCAACTTCTGGTAGCCTGAATTTACACTTCAGAGAATTCTGCTTTAAATTTACTTCACATGCTCTGTTCAGAACTATCCTGAGGTTTCTGTCATGCTCTGCTTCACCATTATCTGCAACCAGTAAATCATCAACCATTACTGCACATGAGTAGCCTGAGAAAATTTGCTCCAATGCACACTGAAAGACTTCACTGGCAGAATTTATTCCAAAAGGCATCCTGAGGAATCCGTATGTACCAAATGGGGTACTGAATGTAGTCAGTAGTGAAATTTGTGATCAAGCATCACTTGCCAAAACAAACTCTTTGCATCTAAGACAGAACAAACAGTGGCATTTGGCATGAGGGTTCCAGTTTCCTTGACTGTACGCATAGGATGATGAGGTCTTTTTAATGCCTTGTTCAAGACTCTTGGGTCAATGGATATTTTGATTTCATCTGAATTTTTCTTATGAGCAGCTACCATGGAAGACACCCACTCACTCGGTTCTCTGACTGGACAAATCACATCTTGCTGCACCATTTTGTCTAACTGAACCTTGACTTTGTCCTGTATAGCTATTGGAACTCTTCTTGCTGATCTGACCACTGGACTGAACTCTGGGTCTACTTTCATGGACTATACAACTGGAAGTTTTGCTTAGCTTGTCGTCGAACAAATCAGCATACTCTGAGAAAATAGCATCACTGAAGTTGGAACTGGGGCATATACTTACATGATGCACTTCTTTGGTAAAAGAAAGCGGTTTCATTCTCAAACTGTCTCTGAGACCTAATGACTGTATAGGTCTTCGGACTACATAAAATTGCAAGCTGTAACTGTTTCCAACCAAATAGCTTGAACTTTTGATTTGACTCTCTTCACCTCCATAAGCAACAAGCTCTGCACAATTGACTAAATTAAGTTGCTCACCAGCTCTTACTTTAACAAATGCTTCTGCTGACATCACATTACACTTTGAACCAGTGTCTACTCTGAGCTCTTTGGGTTTACCATTGATCAGGATAGTACAAAATACTTCATTCTTTGCCAATAAATCTACTGCATTAACCTCTTTACCATCCACTGATAAACCATCTACATAGAAAGTAGGGTTGCAGCTCTCTATATGATCAACTTGTTTTTTGAGTGCCCTTTCTTAATAACTAAATCAGGTTTGCTTGATTTACAAAACTTGAAAATTATTCTGTTTTTTACACTTATGGCATTGCTGACCAAATGCTATGCACTTCTCTGTTTTAATCTCATAATTGTCTCCACAATTATGGCAGTTAACAGTAAAACTTGACTTGGGCTTTGCTGACTCACTTGTGTACTGTACTGAACATGCCCTTTTTACTGCAATAGTCTTGGAACTTGTTAGAAAGATACAGGTTTTCCCTGTCACACCTATAGGGGTTGCTGCTGCCATGTGCTTAGGCCTGCTTCTGCTTGCCACTTGTTACATGCTGTCTACATTTCTCTAGAGGCTGTTGAAATCATGCTTCTGTAACTTGTAAGCATACTTGTGTGCCTTTCTCTGACCTCACGGATTTGACAAATCTCTATGGCTTTGCTTAATGTTAAATCACTGTCACAAAACAAAATCTTTCTCACTGTAGCACTATTAACACCACACCCAAGCCTGTACTTTATTAACTCATCTTTCAAGTCAACAAATCTGCACATTTTGGCTTTATTTCTCAAGTCAGTGATATAAGTTGCAAAAGTTTCACCTGGCTTTTGGTCTCTTGTATAAAATAAGTGCCTCTCTAAAGTAACAACTGTCTGGGGGTTGCTCATTTTTCTAAATTTATATTTTAAGCACTTGGGGTCTTCCGTTATTCAGCCAGTACCACAATATGATGATTTGCCCCTTCTCCTGAATATACTTCTGGTGCATACACAAATGAACGCTCTCTTTCAGTAGCCTCTGATCCAGCTAAGTTAAGCAAAATGAATGCCTCTGTACATGCATCTTTGTCCGAAAAAGCTGCTTGTATGAAAATATTGTATTCCTGCTTAAATATCTTCCAATTCCCTGCTCTATCATGATCAAACACAAGTGGAGTTGGACTGCGAAGTGCCTCTGCCATATCAACACACACTAGTGAAAATGCTTGAAATTATGTATGAACATACACACAAATATTTATGCAAGTACCTTATGCCAGTAATTATGCCCAATAGCACAACAAACTCTTTGAAATAACTGCGCTTTGCCAAATAAGTCCCTGCAGCACAAGAACACTCTGAAATCACTGTACTTTGCTGTGAAAACACTGTATATTATGAAACCACTCATCAGTGTAAGAAAAGCTTCCAAATGACTATACTTTGTGAACAAACTGTACACAGCAGAAGAAGCTCAGAGTAAGAAACACTTTGAGAGAAATGCACTTTGCAAATAAACTGTACACAGCCCAAGAACCCTCGAAAAGGGCTGTACCTTGTGAAATAACTTTGCACAGTGTAAGAAAAACTCTGAAATTGTGGCTTTATGTGAATAAATGCACACAGCAGAAGAAGCTTTTCAAAATGGTTGTACTTTGACTGGACTTTGCAATATAACTGAACTTTGCAGACAGCAAACCCTTTGAAATTGTTGCACCATAATAAAGCACACACTCTTCAAACTCTTTGCACACCATGAGATACTTCAAACAACTCTAGTTATGATTTGAATGACTTTGGTCAATGCAAAATAGTAGTCTGTGGCCAAACATAGTCTTTTAATAAAAAAAACATGCAGTTGCCTTACTCTTTAAGCATAATTTCCCCTTTTATTGTACTGATTATGCCTTTTTCAATCTCTTATCATGCTCATTATACTTTTCTTGTGCCTGTTTTTCTCTAAACATGCTCATTATGCAAACCAAAGATAATTCTGAGCCCCACATGAATAGTTTTGCTAGTTTTATCAAATGTCGTGGTTTCAAACTTTTCATTTAATTAATAATGTGGTTTGTGCTTTTCATTTGTTTAATAACATGTTTTGTGCTACTTGTTTGATTAATAATACGTTTTGTGCCTTATAAATGTGCCATTTCATTTTCTTGGCCAAATAAATAATTTGTGCAGTTTTCTTTTCCTTTAGCTCATGTCTGTCCCTTTTTCATTTGTCTGTACTCTGTTTCACTCAGCCTGCTTAGTCTGCCTTCACACTCAACTCTGCACCTCATGGCTCAAAGAAGTAGCTCTTCTAATCCTGGTTCTGACACCATGTCACTTGTCTGGTCAGGATAAAACAGACAAACATTCATGGGCTCTGTTCAAGCAGCTTTAGTACACACAAACACATAAGAAATGAGGCTTTGTAACGTAAACTTAAATAAACTTTAAACAGACTGACTACCACACTCATACATGTTAACACTGCCTGTTCTCTCAAAATGGCACTGCTGCCTGCATGTGCTCTGTATTTATATGCATGTGCTACATCTGGAAATGCTTCTTAAAGGCACATACACATGTTCTGATCTACAAGTGGATCTCTCAAATCTGTGTGCATTTTGGGTATGTCAAAAATAGCTACAACTTTGGGAGAAACAACATTAAAAAACTGGAAATTATCATGGCTAATTCAATTCTGAAGTAACAGATCTTTTAAAAACAATTATTGCATAAACGATATTAATTTAATTAATAGAAGTCTTTTCATAGGAGGAAGAAACATTTAAAAAGCCAAACATCTTAGTGGAGTAATCTATAAAATTCATAATGACCAAACCTCTACCTTTGCCCTGTTTCATAAATCTTAATGATTTATTGTGAGAGAGCTTACTTAGTTCTGCTTTTTCTTCTTTGGTCGTGTTGTTATGCCTAAACTGTGATCTGCCACTACATCACTGTCTAAAATCATTCTTTACAATTTGTTTAAAATGCAGTAACAGTGGTGGAAGTGCTGGATTAAAACAAGTAGTTCTCTTAATTCTGTATTACTTTGAACTTGACGGTCCACAAATAAAATAAACAAGTTCAACCTCCGAACAAAAAGTTTTAAGTCTGTCAACAATCAAGTTACCCTAGAATAACAGGAAGGAACAAAGGAAAAAAACTTTTTGAAACAGATTAAAAATGTACATCATCAATCTCTAACTCACTAAAGCTGTAAATGAAAAAGTTGTCTATAGAATGTATCTGAAGGTAAAGACTTGGGAGTGAATGGCGGACACTCATGTTTGTAGACAACTGTTTTCCAAGGTGGTTACTCTCATTTGCAAGTTCTTGTGCAACTACTTCCAGTGGTGTAAAACCAAATTCATCATTTAATTGGTTGACATCTGTGAAGATAGTTGAAGGCTGCCAGCTTAGCCAGATAGAATTTTGTAGGGCACGGGTGTCACATAATTAATTAAAATGTGACACCCATGCACTGGCCCAGCAATCAAGGAGCCTCAATCCTCACCACTAACATGAGTGAGGGGCGTCTATATAGGGAAAGGATAATAAATACACACACACAGTAAAGTACAATTTTCCCTTAAGGGCACACAGAGATCACAGTCAGTCTGGGGCTGGTTTCTCCCTTTCTCTCCAGGTCCCCAATAAGACTCCCCACTGGCACAGCTATAGGGTCCAGATCTCAGCCTAGTGGGCAAGCTAAAACCTCCAGCACCCTTTCTGTCCAAACAGTACTTCATGTCCCTGCCCATGTAGCTGATGCACACACATTTTGAGATAAGAGTTTTATACAACCACACAGACACTCCTGGCGAAGGCTGGCACAGGTTCTGCAGCTATGCCCCTTTTACACAGACTATACGGTAGCACAAGCTGCCACCACCCACTAATATCAGCTACTCAAAGGCCCTTCTGAAAGGGTGTCCAATTATTATTGTGCAATATTATTATTGAAATGGTAAGTGTGACTGAACAGTCAAGGCTTATTAGAGTGGCTTCGTACAGTATAACTACATACATGCAATGTACTCCAGAGCTTAAATTAACTCTACATAAAACAACCACAGTTGAAAGGTTTAAAAATATTTAATAATACATAATAAAAACACAAGAAAATACTTCTTACTACACAGTGCTAGTCAAGAGTTCAGATATCACAGAGAAATACTTAAAATAATACCATAGAAACATCCTGACATCACAGAAAAACACTTAGTCTAATCTTTCTAATTCCTAGCTATTTCTAAGTGAAAACAGTCTAAATAAAACTTACATAAAGAGCAAAGCAGTGCTGGTGATGTTGGATGCTCCCAAGACAAAATGCTCTGAGCTCTCTGATTCTCTCTCTTTAAATTGATAACACAGAGCTGCTTCACATGACATCATTCTTCACACTTCTCTGGTGTTCCCAGGCTAGCAGAAACTACATTTACATTCTTTACACATAGTCAGAAACCAGTGCAATGAAGGACATTTTAAATGCAAATTCTAGCCATTAACTCTGGTCTTAAAACAATAGGCAGGATGCCTCCCTCTAGACATAGCGTCTCCAAATTTTGACATCAAAGACAGTCATAAAATGCTTGACTTAGCTTTCTTGCAGCAGAGTGCACTGTTGTTACATTTTTGCAGTTCAATATCCAATGCAGTCTTTCAAATTTAAGAGAACAAGACTGTGGCTTAAATTAATATTTACAAATGACTGTACGATCTACAAAATTCTATCTGGGTAGGCTGGTAGCCTTCACCTATCTTCACAACATCTTTAAACAAAACACTGGGAAGATCAATACAACAGTTAACGAGAAGTAATGAACTGCTGTCATTTGTTCGTTCATCTTCTTCTTGTGGATTGCAATTGGTTCTAAAAGAAGTGACCTTGCAATTAGCCGCTGTAGCAAATGTGTACTGTAACTCCTCTGCTGATTGGTTACATGTCAAATTAGTTTGAAAAATCAGCAAACTGAAAACATTGCCACAAACAGGAACTAGTTGCAGTGGGTACCTCCTCTCCAGTCTTTCTGTTTCATTCACAAGTTATTTCTCTGTGTCATCCCTTTCTATTGAACATTAGTGTCACTGGGGGATTCTATGACTCCTCATTCTGCAGTCTTTTGCAATTTTCTTTTTCCATTTAGAGACCCTTAACATTGGTTTTCACATCAGAGAAGTAGATGCCAAAAGGAAGCGGTGCTACGACTGACCTCTGAGGGACTCTGTTTGTGACAAGACTCTTTGTAGAGGTGGACTCCCCAATACTGATCTCCTGGGTCCCTGTCTGCAAGCCAGCTGGGTATTCCCTGGGTGACAGAAGGGTTTATACCTAACCTCTTGAATAAGTCAACAATGCCTGAGTGGATTATTGTATTGAATGCCTTGTCCAGGTCAAGGTAAGTAGTATTTACCATTTTACCCTCATACTTAGCTTTGGAGAACTTCCCAAAGAAGTCCACCAGGTTGAGTAGGCATCAACTGCCCTTGACAAAACCAAACTGGGCTAAGTCCAGTGCTTAGAGGTTTCCTACGTCATTAATGAGCATTTCCATGATAATTCTTTCCATGACTTTGCATATGAGACTAGTGAGACATATGGGTCTGTAGTTTCCAGGGTCTGTAGATGGCCTGCCTTTCTACAGAGGGATGATAGTTGTTGTTTTCTATTTGTGAGGCGTAAAGTCTGTTTGGAGACTATAGTTAATTAGTTACTCTAGAGGGCCTCAGAGGTCATATTTCATGATATTTAGAAGGCAGCATGCAATATTGTCAGAGGTCTTCAATGCAGTGCTCTTGCCTTAGAGAGAGCATTGTGGACATGTTCCCTAGTGATAGTAGGGGGAGTTATATTTGATTGTATTTCCTGAGGGGAGGCTGATTGGTATAGAGGGGTGTAGTTAGAGCTGAATTTGTCTGACAGTAGATTTGCTCTGTCTCCTGTCTCAGTATAGGTGGCTCCATTAACAATGAGCTCTGCACATGACTGGATATTGCCTTTGAGGTTCCAGACAAAGCTAAATAACGCCTTGTGTTTGTCTTTGGCCTGGGAGGCAAAATTATCTTCAAATCTGGCTTGGTACATTCTGTTTGCCCTGAGAGTTTTTGTTTAGTTTGATGAGAAATTACTAAAGAAGACCCTGATGATATATTTATTATTTATTTTACATTTGTTTACCTGGGATGTCCAACTGGGCCAGTGTCCCTTTTTCGGCCGTGGCCTGGGGAGAAAAGCTCCATTACAAAAACACATTAAAAACAATACAATAAATTGATAACAATCAAGAATACATAACTTTGGGAAATATAAATAGTAAATAGTTTATACATAAACAATAAAACTTGAGAGAGCAATATAAAGTGGGAAAAAAAGAAAGCTAACAATTAAACTAGCATAAAATAGCTTGTACCATCATAGAGAAATGACTGATCAGTAGATCAATATCACGATTTTGGTGGTAAATATTTCGAGATACATGTATGGTAGATGAACAAGAATATGGCTGATTGTTGCTATGCTAGTTCTAAACAGTAATCGCTAAGGCAATATTGAGGTGAAGTACAAGAAGGAGGGAATATAATAAAACTGTAGGAAGCTTGAAATAGGTAGATAGAAATAGGGTCAGTAGTGACCTTGAACTAGGTAGAGAGAAATTGGAATACCATTAGAGAAGGGATAGTTTGGATGTTAGAAGTTAGTAATGGAAGAGATATTTTAGTTGTAAGAACAAGGAAGGACAGAATGATCAGCCTGGATTAGTGCAGGAGCAAAGCCAGTTTTTGCTTGGGTGTTCCTTAAGCAGCAGTTTAAATTTGGATGTGTTGCTAGAGTTTAGTATTGTCTGAAGCATGGAATTCCAGGACTCAGAAACTTGATGGGAGATTAGAGCATTACTGTAAAAATTACTAGATTTAATTACTTTGAGTAGTAGTTTGTTGGAGGATCTTAGTGGCCTGCCATTTCAGTAGGGCTGCACAAAGTTCTTGAGTGCTGGACAGATGTCTGGATGGTGAATGATGGAATTAATGAAAGTTAGTTGGTTGAGGCTCCACAGAGCACCCCAGCACTACTGGGCTACAACTCATACCACACATTTCAGCCACAGAACATGGACCAAAACACAAAAAGAGGGGGTATATCCATATTCATCAAGGATACCTACACCACCAGGTTAGTGGTGCAGCACGATACCTCTGAGATCATCCATGTGCAACTAACATCGGGCAAATCTGCAATGCAAATTGTGGCCTGCTACAGATCACCCTCCCTGACCCAGGACCACCACTCCACCTTTTTGGAGACACTGGAAAACATGAAGGTAATAACGAACAACCTGATATTGGGCAATTTCAATTACCCTACCATTAACTGGGAAAACTACTCAAGTACAAACTCCCAGGTCCAGCGCTTCCTGGAATTTATCAAATCAAATGCCCTGGATCAGCTGGTAAACACCCCTACCAGAAGTGAAAACATATTGGACCTGGTCATCACCAACATGGACGACAGGTGTTCCGCACTGGAGGTCAACCTACCACTGGTTAGATCAGGCCATAAACTAATCACTCTGGATGTCCACACCACACTGCTACCCCCAATCAAGGAAACCACAATGAAAAACTTTTCCATAACAAACTTCACCTTACTTAAGACAGAGGTGGTAAGTTTCACAGCCCCCACGCTAAAGGTTAACAGTGTCCAAGATGCAGGAAGCTTTACAAATGCACTCTATGAGCACCTACAAGGATGCATGGCTCATGCCATCCCTAGCAAAACCAAGACTCACTCCCCTAAGAGAAGGAAACCAGTCTTGTGGACCCCTGCCATAAACAGACTATACAATAGAAGGAGGAAACTAGTTCAGAAAAAAAGCAAATCCCAAGAAGGAAAGACATCCGGCATTGGGCGGCACAGTGGTGCAGTGGTTAACATTGTTGCCTCACAGCAAGAGGTTCTCCGGTTCGATTCTCGGCTGGGGTGGGGTGCCTTCTGTGTGGAGTTTGCATGTTCTCCCTGTGTTCGCGTGGGTTTCCTCCGGGTACTCCGGTTTCCTCCCACATTCAAAGACATGCATCTGGAGCATTTCTCCCCAGGCCTCCGCTGAAAACAGGCTCTGTGGAACCTAGTCGGACATTCCTGGTCAACAAATGTTAAATAAATAAATAAATAAACATCCCTTATCAGTACGAAACTAAGGTCCCTCATAAAATCATCCAAGGCTAACTTCGAAAGAAAAATAGCCAAGGATTTGAAAGATAACCACAAAACCTTCTTTAGCTATGTCAAAAATCTATGTGGCAACTCGCAGATATGCTCTAAGCTAGTGCAAAATAGCACACAATATACTAAACCTACTGATATTGCCAACATCCTAGCAGATAGATTCAGTGCAAACGTCACCCCCCTCTCACCCCCAAAAGGGCCCACAACAATACTGGAAAAGTGTAGTGTCCCAGAAATCACAGACACAGAGGTGAAAACAGCCCTTTCTAAAGCCAAAAGCACAGCATCAATGGGGCCAGATGGTGTCCCGGGCTGCGTCTTGCACAAACTACAGAATGAACTAACTAACCCTCCACCTAAACACACTGTTCAACCTCTGCCTCTCCACAGGCTATGTGCCCATAGAATGGTGCACAGCAATGGTTATTCTGCTCCACAAAGGAGGGGCCACAACTGACCCTGGTAACTATTGCCCCATAAGCCTGATTAGCCTGATCTGCCAGGCTATGGAGAACATCATCATGGAACTCATTAACAAAGACATTGGGAAGCTCCAAACACCTGACCCGACCAAGTTTGGCTTTGTTAAGGGCAGATCATGCCTACTAAACCTGGTTGACTTCTTTGAGACAGTCACCAAGGCCATAGATGAGGGGAAGGTGGTTCACACAGCCTACCTTGACCTCGCCAAGGCTTTTGACACTACTCCCCACTCAGGAATTATAGAAAATCTTCCCAGCCTGAACATAAACCTCCACGTCACAAGATGGGTTGCCAACTGGCTTACAGACAGAACTCAGACGGTAAGAATAGTGGGCTTCAGGTCCGACTCTAAACCAGTCACAAGTGGTGTCCCAAAAGGCTCGGTCCTGGTACCCCTACTGTTCGGCATATACTTCTCAGAAGTACAGGCAAACACAGGAGGACTATGCCTAATCAAGTTCGCTGATGACTGCAAACTGGGAGCCATAATTGACTCTCTGGCTGACACGGACATTCTCCAAAAGGGCCTTACTGAGATGGACACCTGGTGTCATAGTCATGGTCTCAAGCTAAATGCCAAAAAATGCATAGTCATCTCATTTGGGAAAAACAAAACACCCATGAATTACCACATAGGCGGCAGCCCCCTTAATACAGAAGAGTTAATAAGAGATCTGGGGACCCAGGTAGATAGTAATCTCTCCTTTGATAATCATATTGCCAAAGTAGTTAGGAAATCCTTCTATGTAGTCCATCTAATTACTAAAAGGTTCACATCTAGAAGTAAAGAGGTTATAGTGCCCCTCTACTCGTCACTCATCAGACCTATTATAGAGTACAATGCCTCATTTAGGATGTACCTCACAAGACACTTCCAACAGCTGGAAAGACCACAAAAGTACTTCACTAAGAGGATTACTGGCCTTAAACATATGTCCTATGCAGCCCAACTGGAAAAACTCTGGCTGTACTCAGTGGCATATCACTAATTCAGAGGTCATCTCTGCCTGACTTACAAAGCCATGTCCAACTCAGAATTGATGGACATGCTCCACCTAAAGAAATCCAAGTCACTGTGAGCCACTCGCTCTAGTGAGCTAAACCTCACCACAGCAATAAACAGAACATGCTGGAGGGATAGATTTCTGTCACAGAGACTCCCCATGCTTTGGAACAAAATTCCTAACTACATTAGGCAGAGCCCCTCACTAACACTCTTCAAGAGAAACCTTGACGAGTGGATGGGTAACAGAAAATACACCCCTGGGATCACTTCATTGGCTCTTCTTGACAGAGGCTCAGTTAATTAATCAATGGGGCGGTGAAACCTGACACACTCTGGCTAGGCTTATAAATGCCCTTGAGCAGATAGCCTAGTACCTACCTATGAACCTATGAACCTATGAGGGATAGGAGACTGGGTATTTCAATCCAGTTTAGTTTTTGAAGTGCTGTGCAATGATGTGATCTGTAAGGGAGGTTAGTAGTGAATCTTGTGATTTTGTTATAGCAGGACTCCAGCTCCTTTAAATCTGATTTTCTGAGCTTAGTGAATATTGGTTAGGCATACAGAAGGGTAGAGACTAGATGAATCCTAGCTATGGAATGTCTAGTGGCCTCGGTTAGGTATGGCTTGACTCTGTATAGTGAGCCTAGCTAAATCTGGACCTTTTTCATAATTAGAGTGATGTGTATGTCAGATTTTGGGTTGTTGTAAATTGCGACTCCAAGGAGTTTGACGTGCTGGACAGGTTTAATTTTAGTTTTATTGCAGAGTAGATGTTGAAGGGGGAGAGTTATCAGGAATTTTGTTGGGTTGTTTGTAGGTGTTCTGGTAGGAGGAAGCTGAACATATTAGGGAGGAGCATCTGCGTATTGAATGATAGTTGCATGCTGGGTGCTTATGTTGAGCCTGTTGGTGAATATGGTGAAGAGCAATGGACCAAGAACTGAAACTTGGGGTGCTCAAACTGAGATTGGTAATAGGGTGGAGAGTTCATTTTGCCAATTAACTGCCTGTTGGCAGTCATTTAAGTAGCTGAGAAATCAGAAGAGGGCTGCCTGGGTGAGGTTTAAGAAATCTAGCTCATTTAGTAGGTTTGGTGGGATACTGTATCAAAGGCGTTAGACATATCAAGAAAGATAGACAAGATGAGCTGGTTGTCATTTCTAACTTGGTTGATTGAGTCTGTAAAACTAACAAGGGCAGTGGTTGTACAGTAAACTCTTAAATAACTGGCACCCATGGGATTGGTAGATGCCGAATAACTGTAGTTTCTGGTTGCTTGAGAGTTATTATTAAAAACAGGCCTGACTAATATTCGACCCTATACTATTTGTTTGGTTTGACTTGTTCTTAGGTTGGGGAGAGAGGGAATTTATTCCTATCTTCCTTTTTAAAACTCTGAAACTCTAAAAATGTAACGTATGTTTCTGCTTGGGGGTGGGGGACAGCAAGTGCAACACATGGAAATTGTGGTGCATTTCTTCAATTTTTTTTTCTGGTTGCTTGAGAGTTCTGGCTGTTTTGAGTTCTGGTTAACCAAGAGTTTACTGTACTGTTTAGGTTTGAAGCCATGTTGAGATGCAGATAGGAGATTATTGCTTGGTAGATAGTCAAGGAATTGTCTCCGCATGCATATTTCAAGAATCTTGGCTATGGGAGGGAAAAGGGCAATTGGCCAGTAGTTTGGAACTCAGTAGAGAAGCCAGCTTTGTGAAGAGGGATGATATAAGTGACTTTCCAGAGTTTGGGGATGTACTGCGCAGCAATGGAATGGTTAATTAGGAGGGCTATAGGGTAGGAGATGACATTTGCTGCTAGCTTTAGTAATTCATTGTGGACTTGGTCAGCTACTGATGGAATATTTAAGGTGATATTCAGAGGCTAGGTTAGGCAGTAGCTAATCAAGCAGTGCTTAATGAAAAGAAAAATAATTAGGTTTGTCGAGAATGATAAATAGTAAGGAGTTACCTAATTGTCTACTACCTAGCTACTACTAGTGTTGGTCTCATCACACCTTCATGCTGCTGGGATACAATCTCCTTATGCTTATTCTCTCACCAGAGGCAAAACAGTAGCATCAATCCCAAGATGAGAAGCAGGCCAGAAGCTCTTTGATGATCAACAGTCCTGTTTCAAATGATGTAGGGGTCTGTAGGCTTGTTGCAACCTTTTCCTGGTAGATGTCTGAAATAGCAATCAGACCAGTCAGGAAGATCCCACCCTGGCACTCACTGCCCAATCAGAGGTAGTTAGGAATCAATGCCCTCTGCTCATTCTCTCTTCAGGAGCAAAGTAGAATTACAAATTCCAAGCTGGCACATATGAATCAATTATCAGGCTTTCTGATGATTAGCAGTATCCAGGAAATAATGTCCCTGTACTCTTTCTCTCAACAGCAGCAAAACAGCCAAGGTGACTACTATGAAGGAGAATGTGCACTCTCCATGGCTGGTGGGTTTGGATCAGTTGTTGCAGATTTTAAATGGAAGATTAAAAAATGGTTAATATCCTAAGAG